>NC_060268.1:35053132-35248132 GCF_021613505.1 Equus quagga
GCGCGCGCGCGCGCGCTCACGAGGAAAGAGGGAGAGAGAGAGAGAGAATGAAGAGGACAGGGAGAGCGCAGAGAGGAAAACTGCAGAAAACCACAGGGAAAGTACGGTACAGCCTCAGATCTTTTAATTTTTTTAAAAAAATAAAACTTACTTCTAGTTCATTTTCCCATCACTCCGGGCTCTTGCCTAACCGGGTCGTGTCGGGGACGTTTGGCATGGCGCTCTTGCTTTTGTTCCTTTTAACTCCGCGGGCCCTACTCCTCTGTCAGCCGATTCCCGCGCCCGAAGGCTTTCCGCTAACATCCAGGGGTAGCCGGCGCTGCAGACGGTACCACGGCCGGGCTAGAGTTTTTTTTTTAAGTGGTACTTTCTTCCCTCTGCAGATCCAGGACCCTTGATGTCAGCATTCATTTTTTCCAGGACAAGAAGAGACCAGCTTAACTCAGAGAGCACTCCCTCCAAGCCGTGCGGACCAGGGCCACCCCAGAGAGTCTTTGGGGCCGTGGCGGAATCGGGAGGGAGGAAGTGGGGAAAGAGTCGTTTGGTTGTTTGATGTTGTCTGATGTCGCCAGGGGTGTCTGTATGTGTTTGTGTGTATGTGTGTATGCGCGCGCGCGCGCGATTGGTGTGCGCCTCCGAAGTGGATCTCACTTAGAGCTGGGAAGCACGGGAGGAAAAGACAGGGAGAGAGAAAGAGAGAGGCAGAGGGAAGATGCCATGCGAGGAGAATTGGCCCGCACTCCCTGCCCAGCTTTGTTGTGGTCGCCGGGGGCGCAGAGGCCGGGGCGCGGTTTTGCGGGCTAATGGCTGTGTTAATTATCCCGGGCAATTTCGCGGGATAGGGAAGATGGGGCCGACTGGAATGAACTTTTCCAAAAAGGAAAAAGGAGGAGAGTGGGGGGAAGGAAGGTAACTATCTCGCACCGTTTGTGTAGAAAGTAGTTCTGGCCGATGTCTCACCCAATCCCTGGCCGGAGCTGTACTCAGCCTCACCTCAGCGCCGCGGGTTTCCCGGCCGCCGCGCGTCAATCACTCGGAGCCCCGAGCTGGGGGCGGAGCTATGGTCTGCCCGCGCGCGCAGCGCCGCTGCCGCCGCCGCTCCCCGGCTCCCCGCCGCCCAGCAGCCTGGCCCTGCGCTCCGAGTGCAGCCGACCCCCTACTCCTCGCTCTCGCCCTGGTTCATGGTCCCCGGCCCAGAGAATCGAAAACAGAGTGTTCCTCAACAGCCGCCTCCCTCTCCAACTTTGAACCCATTCTGGAGAGTAGAAAGTAGCGTTATCCTCCGCACGCGGCTTTGATCCGAGTTCCTGGCGGATGGGGGGACGCAGGGAGAATAAAGTACCGTGTGTGTGTGTGTGTGTGTGTGTGTGTGTGAGAGAGAGAGAGAGAGGGAGAGAGAGAGAGAGAAGGACAGAAGGAAGGACGGTGGGCTTTTTTGGGGGGCCCCCTTTCGGTCTTCTCTGCTTCACTGTAAGCTTTCGGGCAACACTCAACTGGGTTTCCATCGCAGCCTGCAGAGACTCCAAGCGGAGTCGGAGAAATTTGGCCTCGTTTTAATAGGGCTGGGGAATGAGCTCCGGAGGTCAATAAAGCCCTCCAAAAATGATGAATGATTGAGCACCTGTGATGATGATAGTGATTACCAGAGCAATTAAACAGTTTGATTAAATGAGCCATCATAACAATGATGTCTGCGGGAAATCGGCCCTCACATATAAAGATAGTGTGGAGGGGCTGGCAAAGGCGAGCGGAGTGCGACGCCGGGGAGCGGGGCTGCGGACGGCGAGGTATTTGCCGGGGTGGCCGGAGCTGGGACTGCTGGGCACGCGGAGCCTCGGGGAGGAGAGTCTAGCCGAAATTTTCAGCCACTCTGGTGTGGGGCTTCAAGCCTGCAAGATCCGAAGGATGGGAAACCTGCAGGTAGGGGGGAGGGTCCTTCCCCCTCCACCTCCTCATTTTGATTTCCCTAGAAGAACTCCAAGATTAAAAGCATCCTTCTTATTTGTTGCTGAGTTGCTCCTCCACGTATAAGAAAAGGTGAGTAAAAAAGAAAAGAAGACAGAAAAGAAAAGAAAAAGTTGGCTTCCAGAATTTTATTTCAAGCGGCAGTTAACGCGAATTTCAGTTTAGCTGGGGCGGGAAGGATGAGAAAGAAAAGAACCCGATCTAGTGTCTTGTAGCGGAGCGTTTTCGACTTTGCAGAGGTCTTAATATTGTTGAACCCAAGTTCCCGGAGGAGCACCGCTAGCTGAGAAGTTTATACTCAGTTTTTCAGTTTTTCCTCTTCTAATTGTTCTTGTTTTCAATATTGCGTATTTATCGTCGCCAATAGGATTATTGTTGTTTTAAATGGTCTGTATATTAAGCGCCAATTATTTTTCTTTTTAAAAAGAAACTCAATTTGCTTGATAAACGCTCCTTTTGCAAAGATCAACTTCGAAGCAAACCTCTACATCTCAGAGTTTAAACATTCGGCGTTGTACGCTCTGCTTCTTTTACCACGGCTTTTTTTTTTTTTTTTTTTCCATAGAGATACCGTGAAGAGAGCTCGCCTCCCTACAGCCTTTATTTAGAAAAACTGCACTAGTATTAAAAAAAAAAAATGTTTCTTCCATGGCAGTGCATCTGAGTAAAAACAATTCGGACCTATTGATGATTTCTATATTTTCAAATGGTGGTTAAGTTGTAATGTGTTGATTATTCCGTGATAATCTTGGGTTTTGCAAAAGAAAAAAATTTTAAACTCTATTTTCATCCTTTGGGCGATTCAGGAGGCATTTTATTCTAGACTCCTTTCTTCCTTTCTTTCTCTCTCTCTAATATTCTGTAACTTCTTTTGCATTTTATAGAATACATTAAAGCAAACAACAGGGACAATCTGGCTAGCTGTAGGAGGGAGAGAGAAATAGGACATTTTAAGATACTGTCAAAGAAAAAAAAAGTCTTCTTTAACTCCAAAGAATTTAGTTAAGAAGTGAGAGTGTTAAAAGTGAAGCCCTACTGGAGGAAAATCTGTGTCATTGAAAAACTCACCAGTTGCCTAAAGGGAGAACCCCGAATTTCGTGCGACTAAAGAGATTTCACTCACCCAGTTGTATGTCATTTATGAAACTGTTAGTTTAAAATAACATTGCAGTGCAGTGGATTACACACAAGATCAAGTTGGAGGTGATTCAGGGTGTCGGTTCTTAATCAATCTGATGAATTCAAAGAACTGTTACTTTTAATCACCAACTTGCTGAAGGTTTATTAATTAATAGAGCTGAAAAACACTGAGAACTTCCTGGTCTGCTCCCCATCCCCAGTTCTGCCATCTGATAGAAGTGATTGCACAGCAGTGGGGGTATGCACGCTTTCTGATTTCTAGCCTGATAGGACATTGCTGATGCTCCATTCTCAGCCTCCGAACCCCCACCCAGGCTGCGAGCCTCATCAGCTCTCCCACATTTGGGGTGAAGGAAAAGTAGGTGGGGCAGGCGGGGGAGACTGGCGCGAGCTGGGGGTCGAAGGAGGCGGCCCACACCTCCGTCAACAGTCAACTCCTTTTGCCCAGGCTGGAAATGGTTTTAACAGGCGGTAAAATTTCATCTTGCGGTGTCAAATTGGGGTCATTTTGGGGTTAGAGTTCTCAGTGTCCGAGAGGAGCTGTCCAGCTGCGTGGGGACTCATTAACTGCAAAAGATCTGTTTCAGTAAAAACAATTCAAAGACAATCAGAAAGCTAAAGACCCTCTACAAATCGCATTTTACAAGTGCCCCAGAACAAATATGGATGCTGAAACCTATTTCTTCAGAATCCCAAATCGGCTACTTAGCTCTGGAGTGGGGGTGGGGGCACTGCCTAAAAATGAGGTGAAGTGGGGGGATCAGGGGGGACCTGATCCGGTGGGGGTGAAAGAGAGGTGGAACGGGCCTCCTCTCAAATTTAAGAGTCTGTTTTTAATCACCTCTTTCTTATTGAAGCATCCTCAAGACTTCTGAGAACTGCTTCTTTTCTATTTTTCCTTTTCTTTTTTGTGTCAACATGGGATGCTATTACAGGTAACATTTAAGATTTGAAAAGAATAATTGAGTCCCTCCATAATTACTTAATTTAAAGGGCATTGGCTTTATGGAGAGTATTTAATTTGAAATGAGCATTTATGAACTCAAGAGTCTATTTTAGGTGAATTTGCCCACCTTCCTTAAGGAGCCTGTGTGTCTGTTTCTTTTAACCTTTTTTTTTCTAGAAAGTTATAGATCCTCATCACAGATAACTCCAAATTCCTTAGAACTGTGAGGTCCGAAGTGTTAATCTGTGTATTAAAATCGCTGGATTTAAATCCTTTTTGTCTTCTTACAACAGTTAGAACAATTGACACCATGTTAGAGGAGCAAATAAATCCAACCTTAATCTTATTTGTAACTTTAGTTAACGTTTTGAATTGGAGTATTTTGGATTAAGCAGATTTTTTTTTTCCTCCATAAGGTTAATTTTTATTTGTGGCGCTTCTGTTTGCTGGTTTGGAAAAAACACGCTAACTATTACTTTGATTCAAAAAATTCCTCAGGTAAAAGAAAAGTGCAATTTTTAAAATAAGAAGTTAGATGTGTGAGATGCCAGGGGTTTTAGAATAAAACCAAATCAATACTTTAAAGGAAAGTATTATTTGAAAGAAGTTTTCTTTCTTGCGTTACTGACCTGAGCAAGTAAAAAAGATCAAAATATTTTATTCTTTCTCTTTCTCTCTTTGGACTCCGCTTCTGTCACTAGGTTTTCTCTCTCCATCTGCTTCACTGTTCTTTGGGTTCTGAATGCAACAGTGAATTTTTATCGTCTAGCTCTTTTCTCCAAGCTTCCCAGAGTATTTATAAATTGTTATTCAAGGAGTTTGATTGCGGCCCTGCAGAAACAGCCCTGAGCCCAGCATCGCTGGGACAAAGGCGGAGGGGCTCTCTTCTGCTCCAGACCTGCTGGCTGACAGTTGGAATTTTTGATATATATTTTATTTGGCATTTCCAATAACGTGTTTGCCTCTCCCTCCCACCCCCTTGCAGCCGTCTATTACTTTAAAAACATCTCCTCTCTGTAAACCTCAGCTCATCCTGGTGAACTGTTCTTGACCTTCCCAGCAGCTTAAGTAGCAGCTCTGAAAGTTGGACTAGGAAGAATTTCACTCCCTTTCGTACCTGTTAGCTTTGCTCACTCTCTTCCTAGTTGGGATCAAGGGAGGAAAGAGGACCTTTTTTTGTTTGGTTGGTTTTTGTTTTTTGGTCCTTTCCCCACTTAAGCTTTCTACCGTGTATTTTTCTCCCCCACTTCCCACCCCCATTAATATTAATAAAGCACCCTGCAATTTATCTTCTTAAATAAGATGAGGTGGAATCATTGTACTTTCTTTCCTTTCACTCCCCCTCATTTCTTATTTCTCCCAATTTTAGCTGCTTCACCAGCTCGCAGAAGGAAAGTATTTCAATAAATAGCCCTCTAGCGCTATCTGGCGGGTCTCCAAATGCGATGTGCGCTTGCTCTCTGTGCCTCCGGCTCCTTCCCGCGCTCTCTTCCTTCCTCTCTTCCTTCCTTTCTTTCTTCCTCTCCCCTTCTCTTTCTCTTGTCTCTTCCTCTCTCTGAGCCTATCCTCCTTTTCTCTCTTCCTGCTTCCTCTTTTCTGCTCCCACTCTCATTTTCCAGGGCCGACGGCTTGGAACGACCCGGTCGTAGGTTGATCCCCCCGGAACTAGGTGATGCTCCGGCGCCACCGAGCTCTCCTAGGGCTCCCACCTTCCCCCAATGTGGGTCACACACATCTTTTTCCTTTCATTAGCATCTTCACGTTGTTTAACATGTTGCTTAAAGTCCCAGCGTCTCAGCCGGCGGTGATTTGGAGGGGCTTATACAGGCATTTGTGAAGTTTGGAGGAAAGAAGTCAGACACTGGAATCCCAGCTAGTGGAGCCCAGCTAAGTTTTAGGTCAGGAGGCCGAGTCTCAGTGCGAGTTTGAGGAAGGGTCGGAGCCTCCCGGGGGGGGGGGGGAGCAGCATCGCAAGGCGCCCGGCCTTCGGGAGAGCGCTGGAGTGGGGGTGCGAGCCAGCCCCCCATCCCCCGACTCCCGCCCGTCGGATCCGTACATCACAATAGACTGCTCGAGTTTGTATCCTGGGCCTGTCCAGGATTTTTTTTTTTTTTAAATGAACTAGCTCTATCCTCCCTCCCCCACAACTACCACCACACCAAATTTGGAGAGGAGTGGGAAAGAGAAGTGGGAGTAGGAAAGCTCACTGGAAACCCCACAGGGCAAAGAGGAGAAAGCCAGCAGCAGAGACTGAGGGAACGCACGCTTGAGGATGCAGTGTAGGCACAAGCATCCTCCCTCCTTTCCAGCAGAGATTCGTCTGCTTTCTTATTTGTGGCTTTTTTTTTTTTTTTCCAAAAACAGTAGCCTGTAAACCCTCAGCGATCTGTGGGGAGCAGTCAGAGGGGATAGGGCTGGAAGGAGAGATTCAACTCTGACTTGATGCTTTAGATACTCTCTTAAAATTCTTATTCTCTCTCTCTCTCTCTCAACACACACACACACACACACACACACACATACACACCACTCTGAGCCTTAAAGAAATCTCCAGTTCTCCCTTTAGGCAAATCTCTTCCATCTAGTCCTTGAAACTGAGGAAAGGATATGGGGCCTGGGGTAGGGCCAGACTCACTCAACTTTATGAGTGCATTTTCTAAAACTTACCTCTGACCTTGCAAAGTACTAGTGAGGACCACATCCTCAGTACAGACCCATTCAGTGGCTACTTGAAATTGGAGGACCTCAGCCTGCGGTGTCGGTGGTCACCAGACAAAGACCCCTTCCTAGTTCAGAAATCCTCCTCCCTCCTCATAATCTCAAAAGTAGACTGGAAAGGAGGGGGTAGGATGACACCATCACAGGTTCTAGTCCTCAAGAATTGCCCCCCGCCCTTTGCTGAAGGAAGAAAGCACAGTTCGGGTGTAATTAATTGAAGACTGTTATTAGGTCATCATTAGCCAAGGTGCAAATAATTGCAGCCCATTTTTACTTAAAATTGACCAGCCCCAGAGTGATAGATCGATTCGGAGTATAAAAATGATGTATCAAAACATCAATGTCGATTATTTGAAATATTGTAGTCGAATTTCTTTATTGCTTCATCGGTTAAGTGTCTGAAAGTGCGGTGTTCAAACATATATTTATGTTGTCAATACTGTCAGAACTGTCACTTTTACTATACTGGATTTGTACTATATTCTGAATTTACTCATTTACATAAAATGCCCACCCTAGGATTCCCCCACCCCCACCCCATCTCTCTCTTTCCTCCCATCTCTGGAAAATCCGTGTCAGTTTCTTCAAAGGATTCAGCAATCTTTGCCTAAGCTAAAGTGTACACTGCCTCTTTTACTCAATTTTCCACATCGGATTACATGTCTTTTTCACCATTTCTAACTTTCAAAGGGAGCCTTCATCCTTTCTTCCCAAGTCTGCCTACTCTAGCCTTTTCTCCGAAATAGTATTGTAGTACTTGGAAAGCTTCAGGTTTAAATATCCACATCTCAGTTCCCAATAAGCCATTTAGGTAGAAAAACGGAAAAACGGGACTTTACTGTACCTCCTTGGCCTGGCTGGTGTAAACCGGGTTGCTCCGGGCAGACGTTCTCACATGTGTCAGGGTCCATCATCAAATTACCTGGAAGATTGAAATCGTCCAAGGAAAATGAATTTGGAAATATAAATACTTTTTCTTTCTTTTTACTTAAAAGCTGTGATAGGAGAAAAAGAAATAATACATATAAATGATCAGCACGTTTTACCTTTAAAACCTTTTGAACTCAATCGAAAGACACAAGTTGGAAGCAGAATTGACAGTTTTAATTCTACCCATTTTCACCTGGCACGTCAGATCAGAGGCAATCATTTATTTTATGGGGGGTGTATGGGAAAGTCGGATAGAAAGCTTGAATCCACTGAAGTCTCTATCTTAAATATCACAGAGAAATTAAAGACGCTGATTGAAATGCAAACATTTCATCGCTCCACATTTTCTGCCTAGACTAATTGAAATTTATAAATTCACACTCTGCCTAATTTTATGCTTTTTATTTTTTTCTAGGATTCCCTGCAAGTCTGATAGGAGAGACAGGGCCACTTCTGGACTAGCTCTAAGGATGTGTTCTCGTTTCCGTAACACTGAGGCACCTTTTAGAAACTTTTAAATGCATTTAAATAAATGTATTTGGACATTATGAGAAGCTACACATACAAAGACAGCTTGGCTCTATGCCGTCAATCCCAGCATTAGAAGAAAAAAAAAGAAAAAAAAAGTCCATAATTCAACTAAAATTTTCCAAACCCATCTTTGCCTTAAAAAAAAAAAAAAAAGGAGAAGAAAGTTTCCTGCGTGCATCTGTATGTCTTCGTGTGCACGTTTATAAACATCTCCCAGTCCGTGTTTGTGTGTTACCTCTCTCCTGCCACAAACTCGAAGGCAGAGGCATCGAGGGATCGCCCCCAGAGAGCTGTGTTTATTTAGGTTTTTTTTAATCTCTCCGCCGTGTATGACAAGTGTTACTTCAAGAAATTCATCAGCCTTCTACAGATACTTCCAGTTTTGCTGTAATGATCTGCAGAAGAGAACTGCCATCACTTTCTCACATCCCAAGGTGTTGCAGGAACTCCGAGAAAGGGGAGAGTGGCTGAAACGCTTAATTACGGTGGGGGAGGGAGGGCCCCGAGGCGCACCGAGAGGGGAGAGCGAGCAAGGTCCTTTACCTGGCCTGTACCTGGAGAAAGCTCTGAATCCTCTCGGCGAATAATTGGGAAAGGTATGGTTGCCTTTTTTTCCCCTTCTTTTTAATGCCTTTGGGGAGAAGTGACACCCTTGTGTAACAATTAGCTCAGACAATAAAAATAATTGGAAAATCAGTTGGAATTTCTGAGTTTTTAATTATGTTTAATTTTGTGCTAAGCCGTAAAATTACGAATGCCCCTCAATTAAACACTCTCCACTTGTAAAGCGTTTAACAACAATTATTCCTTAATCAGTCTGAATGTGAGTCACAAATGATGCTTTTCCACATCAAAGGGACGTCCTTCGACGTTACCTTTTAGTCATAAGTAAGAGGATTAATTCCTATAATTAGAGGGATAAATATGTGCATAAATACATCTCTCACTCTCTCCTTTAAAAAAAAACAAAACACTTTCGCTCGGTGTGAGCCGTGGCCGGCTCTGGGAGGGTAAGGGTTTTTTAATTGTCTGCCTTTGCCTAAGTTCCTTGGCTGGTGGGCGAATGCCACCAGGAGACCCGGGCGCGAAGCATAGACCTCCAGAGGGACACACGCGCACACAGAGACGCAGAAACGCACGCATGGGTCAGGCAGGAGGTACAAAGCTCAGGGGTCCCAAGACCCTCGCCGATTCCAACGTATCCTCCCAAGACAATAACCCACTCTCCACTCTTGCCCCTGGCCCGGGCCGCGAGAGTTCTCTTCCTGTCGGTCCACTTGTCCCGAGGAGCGGGGTCTCCGCCCTGAGCCGAAGCTCCTGGTGGACTCTTCAGGCTACAAATAAAAATTGAGCATGACCTTTTAAAACTCCTGTGTGAATATCTCATTTACCTAATGACTTTATGTCACCTAGGAAGAAGGTCAATTTCCTCTTAACCTTTCCCCCGCTGCTGCAGTAAGCATTCTTGCCTAATCAATGATGGCTGGAATAATCAATTCCCATTTTATGATCGCTGACAAACTCAATCTCTGGGCGGGGTGTGAGCGCGGCAGGGCCAGCTCGGGCCGGGACAGAGGGCTCTCCGGGTACGCCCAGCTCCGCCCGGCGCCAGGGGAAGCTGCTCTCTCTTCCCGTCGAGTTCACAGACCTTGGCAAACTTCCCTCCCCCAACCGCCGGCGTGACTTCTGAGTTGTCACTAATCCGAACCTGATATTCACCAGAGCTCCTTCGGTCACCAACAACGCTCCCCGCCGCTGCTGGGCCTCCCACCCGCCCCTCCTCGGCGTGTTTTCATTTCAAAGTCTGCAGGCAGGGATTGCCCCGACCCAAAGGAGTGTGTGTGTCTGTGTGTGTGTGTGTGTGTGTGTGTGTGTGTCTGTGTTTTAGTTTCATTTACATTTTAAAAATTATTTTTGCCTTCTTCAGCGAGGATCTCTCAGCTTTTTCACTCTGTCTCAGCCCTGCTAACTTTGCATAAACAAAGCAACAACAGAAGCTCAGAGTGGGTGGATTCGTGTGGAAATGAAGTCAACTGGCAGAGTTCTCTCTCCTTCCCTTTCTCCTTTCCTATCTCCTTTCCTTTCTCCTCTCCCTCTCTCAGTTTTTTCCTTCCTCTTCTCTTGCCCTCCTCTTCCTGCGCCACCCCCCACACTAAGCAGTTATCCTAAAAGGTAAGTTTATTAGATGCCACTTTACCCCTATTTTCCGTTCCCCAATTTGGGGAAATTACCACGTAAATTACTAAGTCAAAGCTAATTTGAGAGCAAATTTAGGATGATTTGCCATGCTTTATCTTTAGAGGGCCTAAATAGGAGTGCCTTTCACCTCCCAGTTTCTCATAAGTAGATGCTGACTTTCACATACACAGCACTTGGTTGAAGAGAGAGTTCTCTTAACACTGGCTCACCATTGGTCACTGTGTTTTCTTTCCCTTCATCCTGCCCTAACCCCATTTTCATTACCAAGACATGAGGAAGCTGCTGCTAATTCGCAAGCAATTAAAAAACCTGCTTAGCTAGGGTTTAATGGCAGGAAAATCACTTTTCTTGGAAAAGATGTCTTATATGCAGGTTTTTTGGAGTTTTCTTCTTATTCACCAGCTAGTTAAAACCCAGCCTGAACTGAACTTTTTCTCCTGAGAGTGTTCTCTCAGGCCATGTTGATGGTCTTTGAAAAGGTAATTAAAATGCCCCTTTTCTGAACTCATAGCACCTCATTACTCGTAGGCAGACATTCTGCTAAAATTAGGAAGTTTGTCAAACAATTGAAACAAAAATGTAACTATTCCACCTTATAAAGTGGAATAAAGGATAAATCACCCACTTTGGTGTAAAAAAATAAACAAAAAAGGCATTTGAGCCCAAGGTGAGGCATATCAGGGCCAAAACACTCAGCGTTTATCCCCAGCAGCCTCTTCAAGTCCTGTCAGTAACAGAGAAGGCCAACCAAGCCGCCACTCCAGCCTGCCTGAAGCTCGAGTTTCCATTCTTGAGCTGGGCCTGAAGGTGCCAGAGCTATGAGCTCTGAGAGGTAATGAGAATAGGCTGGGTGCAGGACCTGACGTGGGGTAGGGCCAGGCCCAGTTCCCTGTATTGTCACTACCTTTCTTGCCTTATACCAGGAAGTACATTTGCAACTTCAGTTGAATTAGATTCTGGATCTAAATAGGCACCGTGGCCTCGTCCAGGGTCACAGTTTATAACAGCCTGGCCTTTCGAAGAGTTGTTTCATTTTCCCAACAACTATAGTCCAGACTTTCTGGGACCACAACCTGTTTGGAGGTCAGGAAGTGCTTGTATGAGAAGAGTTCCCCGTTACCAAGAGTCTTGAGTGGGACTTTTATCTCTATTTGACAGAAGAGCAGACAGATTGGGGGTGGGCCCCTTGACCTCAGATAATTACTATAGTCTTCCCTCTTAAGCAAATTTAGTTCTCACACAAGGACTCATTAACAACCTCTGACTACTCACTCTATGAGAATTTCCTTTCCTTTTCTTATCTTAAGGGCCCTCACAGGAATATTGAAGAATATGCTTAATACTAGTTTTCAGTTTCACTTCCTTTAAACATCTCGCATCCTGCTCACTTCTTCCACAGTCTACTGAAACACAGTTGGCATAGTCGGGCTGTGTTCTAATTCCAGCACGTGAGAGAGGAAAATCCAATCATTGGTTTACTCCCCACTCCATTCCCCACACAATACACTAGATTACTCTTTGGGAGAGGAAAATCCTTTAATTGTGCTGAATTTAGAGAGCATGTCAGAAGAAAGAGGTTTTTTTTTTTTTTTTTTTAAATAATAAAAAATGCTATTCTCTCCCTCTGACTGTCTAACAACTTTGTCCCTGCTGGTGTTTCACTCAGGGTTATAAATCAAAATTACATGTTCAAGATGTAAACCGTAAGTATAGGAACAGGAAGAAGGACCACACAGATCACTAGCTTTTCCAAGGTGACTGAGGTCTCTGCAAGGTTCATGTCCTAAATGGAAAGACACCTCTTTCAAGCATCTCTAAGGGAGAAGGTTGAATTAGATGACTTCTGAGGCTGCGTCTAACCCTGGAAGGACAAAAAGGGCTCCCAGGATGCAGAGCAGTTGGGAACTCAGGCTCTGGAGTCTGACAGGAAGGGGCTGAATCCTGGTTCTGTCCTGTACTAACCGTGTAATCTTAAGTCAGTCACTTGACTTCTTTGAACCTCAGTAATCTCATAAACAAAATCAGGATGACTATATTTAATATTACTGGCTGTCTTCTGGCCCTTCCACATTCACTCTTCACTTTCTCCATCCTGCTCCATGGTTCTGGAGGCTGATTTCAGAATGCTACCTTAGCCCTTGCTTCCTGTTGAGTTTGCCAGAATGGGCAGAGTGAGGTCCAAGTATTGATTCCCAGGGTCCCTGTGAGCTGGCTGCATCCCAGCCACAGCTTGGGCAACCCTCTTCACAGCGCTCTCTCTCTGGGTTCAGGTAACCATTGCTCCAGCCTTGGGGCACTGCACTGTCCCTTGTGGTTTCCTAACACCCTGCTCACACCTTTTTAATCTAGTCCCTTTACGAAGCACTTCTCAAATTACCCAATTTGACATGCACCATCTGTTTGCTGCTGGACCCTGAATGATACCTCTTATACACTTATTTGGAAGATTAATATTAAATGAGATAATGTAGGTAAAACACAAAGTACAGTTCCTTGCATGCAGTCAAAGCTTAATAAATAGAACTTTTCGTTATTTTTTATAGTTATCATCTGCTGCATCCTCCTCATTTTCTACATGTGGAAATGGAGGCCCAAAGCAGTTACAGTATGAATTCAAAGCCTAATTAACTCAAGACAGTAACAACCCTGGGACCAAGTCCCTGGACTAGCTCTCAGTTCACTGCTCTTTCCACAGCAGCTCGGGGAGCAAAACAGACTGGGGAGGAGGAGGTCCTTTTGTCACAGATGTCAGAAAAAGGGTTAGACGAGCTAAAGGCAGAGATGCAGGAAATAATAAGCATCTTTCCATGTAGCATTGGGTGTGTATCTGCTAAATTATTGCTGAAACAAAGCATGCTGTTGTGATTTGGAATCCAGTGATTCCGCTAAGAATAGAATAGATATGTTGCAGGAGGAGCAATGTACGCTTGACAGGTTAAAAACAAATTTGTGAACACATAATTGGAAGTTTTACGAGGAGGCATCATAACGCTTCTAAGACATATAGGGTATATTGGAATTAGTTTTCAAATAAAGGCACATTTTTGGATTAACAGTGCAGATTAAGTATGAGATTTACCATTCTTTAGAAGAGGCTGCTGTGCTAGGAGCTCCCGTGGAACCAGAACACCAAATTCTGGCCCACACACGATCTACAGTTTGCTAATGCTCACAACGTGGTGGAAATCATCCAATCATTAATTCCTACTTTCATTCAATCATTCAAACAAATATTTGTTGAGCTTGTAATATTCTCCAGGAACTCTTATGGGTGCTAACGTAAATGGATTAATTAAATATATTCTCTGCTTCACTGAGTCCATGGAGCAAAATAGAGGTAGGTATAACAACAGATTTTGATATGAGCCAAGGCAGAAATATGCCCCAGCTACTATGGGAGGCTTGAAGAGGTTGAGTGGGGTAGGGAGCATTGACACTGAGTCTTCACAAAAAGCAGTCTGTCTCATTTCAATTACATTCTAGCCTTCTAGATCCTTCCAAATTATTGATGATATCAGTTTATTAATATTTAACTCTTACAATATAAATATTAGTAATAAAACCAAAAAAATCTGTAATATTGTATTACACTTTACTGTGGCAGGTTGGCTGAGGTATACATGGAAACTGAGAAAAATTGAAAGAATGCTTCTCTTGGTGACTAGAGTGTATGACAGGAAAAGAGGGAAACATTTAACAGATGATGTTTTACACAGAATCCTTGGAAAATGTTACCTTCAAAGAAGATTGTTTTAATGTACTTTACCAATTAGGCTCTATTTATATAATGAGCTGGGTCAGGCTTATTCGAGATATAAACATACAGTTTGAAAAATGAGTTGGAATCTAGGTGTGGAGAAGAAATGTAAAAATAGGGCCATTTATTTCAGAACCCAAGATGCATTCATATGCAATTGGACATCCTCATAAATATAACACAACTTAAACAGGTTATTTCTACCCATTCATCACAAAATTGGCCATTTGCATTTCAATTTGTAATTAATAAACATGATGTCTAAGTACAATTTACTTCCCCGTGGTAATACTGCTAAATGTCTGGGGTTTTTTTTGAAGTCCAAACTACAGAGTTCTATAATCCTGGTTCATTCTTGTTCAGTTTACTCTTGTCCCCTGACACAGATCATCCTCACTTGGTTGATTCCTTTTTTTGCCCACCTCACATCAAAATTCACTTCCATTCACGTTAGTTACATGCACATATCTCCATTTTAGCCACCCAAAAATTATGACTACCCTTGTAACTTCAAATCGCTTTCAATATCTCGAATGTAGAGATTTCGTTTTTTTACCTGCCATATCCTAACCCCCTTTGAAAACAACTATTCTGTTTTCATTCTGACCCTCATTGTGACTTCTGGTTTCTTAGTCATTTTCTGCCGATCAGTCATATCTTGATTTACTTGATCTTCCACCCAGTTTAAAGCAGTAAGAAATGTATCTTTTAATTTTTTTTTCTGTTTTAAAAGTAATATATAGGGGGCAGACCAGTGGTGTAGTGGTTAAGTTTGCACGTTCCTCTTGGGTGGCCTGGGGTTTGAGGGTTTGGATCCCAGGCACCGACCTACATGTCACTTGTCAAGCCACGTTGTGGTGGCGTCCCACATAGAAAATAGAGGAAGATTGGCAGAGATGTTAGCTCAGGGGAAATCTTCCTCAAGCAAAAAGAGGAAGATTGGCAACAAATGTTAGCTCAGTGCCAATCTTCCTCACAAAGAAAAAAAAGTAATATATACTCAATAAAGACAATTTGACAATGGGGAAAAGTAGATAAAAGAAAAAAATCATCCATAGACAAAGTAGTCAAACACAGCTGCATTCAAAATTTTAGTGTATTTCTTTGCATTTTTTCTATGCATGGTTTGTTTTATGTAGTTGTAATTAAACTTTGCATAAAATTTGCATCCTAGTTAAGCATTCAAATTATTTATGACCATCAATCTAGATGTCATCAATTAAATTAAGTATCATAATTCACTTTTCCATTCCACTACTATTGGACACTAATTTGTTTTTTCATTTTTATAGACAATTCTGTAATGAGTATTTTTGTGCATAAAGGTGTTTCAAAACTCACACATTTTCTTGGAATGATTCCTGGGCATAGTTCGAAGGATATGAATGCATTTAAGACAATCTCCAAAGCCTCTCTTGCTTTTTAAACTGTTCATCAGGACCTTCATGGCAATCTCCACCTTAAACCTTAATCATTTTCTGATCTTCTGGCTGAATAGTCAACTTTTGAGGGAAGAAGTCCTGAGTACATACAATTTACATTTACGCTCCAAACTTCAGTTGGCCTCCTGAAGTTAAGATTACTCTTCTATCCATTTTCTGTGGTGGACTCCTTCCTTTGACAATAACTCTGTCTCTCCTCTAATCCCCCATCTCTTTTTCTTCCCTTTCTCTTTCTTTCCTTTCCTCCTTTTCTCCTTTCTCTACAAACCACTCAGAAGCCCCTACACCTCTCATTTTCAGATGACTTCACTCCATCCTTCACTGAAACCAAGGATTTCAGGCATAAGCTTTCTAATATTCTCTCTTTTCTATCTGCTATTTCTTGTTCTCTCAGTCACTCTATTACTCTGCTTTTACTTTTATGTTAAGTAAAATACTTGTTCCATACAAAAGCACATATGTAATGTAATTGTCTGTTACAAAGTATAATAATAAAAGGAACATTTGTGAACTAGCCACCCAACTTAAGAAGAGAAGCATTGGGTGTACTCATGTGTTCCTTCCGTTTCATCCTTCTGCTGCTTCTTCCCAGGAAACTAGCATCCTGAGTTTTTAAAAAGGGTTTTTTGTTTGTATGTATTCATCAACTATATGTATTTTATGTAAACTATATAAATCATGTATAACAACATATTATTAATATATATTAATATATATTTTCTTAAGCTCTCTCTCTATACCGTATATTTGTATTGTATGTATATATATTCCTAAACAATATATTGTTTCATTTTTCTTTTTCTTTTTTGAATAAAAATGGTATCACATTCAATGTAGTCTTTCTGGTTTCTTTTTTTTCGTTCGACAGTGCATTTTTAAGATTTATTTTTATGTGCATAGCTATAGCTCGTTTCTTTTAAATTCTGCTTGATATTCCATTGTATAAATATAAGACAATTTATTTATCTTTTCTTTTTTGGATTGTAACTATTTTTTGTTGTTGTTATTGTTAATATAAGGAGTTCTGCTGTAATATAAAGTTAATATAAAGAGTGTGTGTCTCTTGATGTTTACGTGTGAAGAATTTCCTAAGTTTAAAGTATAAGCCTATGAGTGAATTGTCAGATTTTTTGGCATTCATGTGTTCAACTTTCTAAGAAAGTGTAAATTATTTTCCAGAGAGATTGCATTAATTTACACTCCTGCTAGTTGTGTGTAAGATATTCTATTGATCCTCATCATCTCTTCCACATGCTAATCTTTGTCTTCTTTTTTTCCAATCTGGTGAGTGTATAAAGGTATCTTACTATAGTCTTTAATATGTATTTTTTGAATCACTGATGAGGCTGAACATCTTATATGCTTATTCTTTATTCATATTCCCTATTCTGTGAAATACCTATTTATGTATTTCCTCCATTTTTCTATTGTTTTTTTGTCTCTTTTTTATTAATTGTATGAGTTCTTTTTATTTACTTATTTTTTATTGCAGTAACATTGGTTTATAACATTATATAAATTTCAGTTGTACATCACTATATTTCGATTTCTTTGTAGATTACATCACGCTTACCACCCAAAGACTAGTTACAATCCATGACCACACACACATCTCTAATCACCCCTTTTTCCCTCCTCCCTTCTCCTCTGGTAACCACCAATCCAATCTCTGTTTCTATGTGTTTGTTTGTCATTGTTTTTATTTTCCACTTATGAGTGAGATCATATGGTATTTGACTTTCTCCCTCTGACTTATTTCACTTAGCATAGTACCCTCAAGGTCCACCTATGTTGTCACAAATGGCCAGAGTTCATCATTTCTTATGTCTGAGTAGTATTCCACTGTGTATATGCACCACATCTTCTTTCTCCATTTGTCCCTTGATGGGCACCTAGGTTGCTACCAAGTCTTGGCTATCGTGAATAATGCTGCGATGAACATAGAAGTCATGTATCTTTATGAATTTGTGTTTTCATGTTCTTTGGATAAATACCCAGCAGTGAACCAATTGGATCCTATGGTAGTTCTATTCTTAATTTTTTGAGGAATCTCCATATTGTTTTCCATGGTGGCTGCACCAGTTTGCTCTTCTGCCAGTAGTGTATGAGAGTTCCCTTCCCTCCACATCCTCTCTAATTGTATGAGTTCTATATGGCAAATATCTTCTTGCAATTTGTGGCTTGTTTTGTTCATCTTATTTGAAATGTGTTTTGATAAACAGAAATTTTAGATTTTATTGTAGTTTAATTTATCAATATTTTCTTTTATGGCTTGTGATTTTTGCATCTTATATAAAAATTTTTTTCATATCCTAAAGTTATAAAGATGTTTTTCTGTAAAATTCTTTAAGAAATTTGATTGTTTTTCTTTTTAGAACAGATTAGTGGCTACCCGGGGAAAGGTGGGGTGGGGGGTGGGGACAAAGGGTGAAGTGGTGCACCTACAGCACAAATGACAAACATTAATGTACAACTGAAGTTTCACAAGATTGTAACCTATCATTAACTCAATTAAAAAAAAAGAAATTTGATTGTTTTTCTTTTTGCACTTAATTCTTTAACCAACAAGGAATTGATTTTTGTGTGTAGGAATGAGTAAGAATCCATTTCCATTTTCTCTGTATGGATGACCCACATTCCATCTCCAATGCTTTCCCAGTGATCATGCCATCTCTTCTGTATATGAATTTGTTTATAAATTCTTTGGGCCTTCCATGTAGATAATAATATAGTCTTCAGAAAAATGAAAGTTTTATTTCTTCCTTTCCAATCCTATGACTTTACTTCTTTCTTTTCCTTTCTTTCCTTCTTCTATTCTCATCTCATCGCTTCTCTTCCCTTCTCTTCTCCTCCTTCTTCACCTCCTTCCCTTCCTTCTCCTCCTTTTTCTTCTTCTTTTAATCTAATTGCCTATTCTAGTACCAGAAACAATAGACAATGATGAAAAGAAGCATTCTTAAATAATGGGCATTACTATCTCATTCCTAATTTAAATGAGTGTTTCTAGCATTTCTCTATTAAGAACGCTGTTTACTGTAGTTAATGATAATCTTCACCAGATTAAAGACATTTTTCCTCCCATGCCTAGTTTTCTAGGAGTTTTTTTTTTTTTTAAATAATGAGTGTTATATTTTGTTAAATGGCATTTCTGTATGTAGCGAAATGACCATTTTTTCCCTTTACTCTTTTACTGTGGGATATTTCATTTATAGCTCTTCTAATATTAAACTATTCTTGTGTTTCTGGACTACATCCAAGTTGATCATGGTACTATCTTTATTGTACACAGCTAGGTTGAGGTTAACAATATTTTGCTTAGGATTTTGAAATTTCTATTGATGCAAGAGAATGGAAAATTTGGAAAGGTTTACTCTAAAAGAACATTAGCTTTCTTTTATTTTTTTTTAGCTTTCTTTTAAAGAATGACTCAGTTACTATTAAATTTCTTTAATATTTATAATATGGCAATTCAGATCTATCACTTCTTTTTGAGTCAGATTTGGTAAATTATAACTTCATGTAAATTTATCCGTATCATCTAAGTTTTCAAACATATTGCATAATGATGTCTGTTAGTCTTTTCATAGTATTTTTTAATGTCTGTTATATCTGTATACATGTTCACTTTTTTATTACTAATATTTTATGGCTAATAGGGTTCTGTGTGCTTTTTCACATTTCTTCAGGTGGGTGCTTAGATGGCCCTGATGACAATCAGTAGAGGAGAGAAAGCATCACGGGAAGATTATCTGGATATAATCTCATCCTGTTCATTACTAATCTCAGGGATTCTAGATCTTATTTCACTTATGACTGATTTGCAGGTGGTTTTGAAATATTTCTAAAAACAGAAATCTGATGCTTCTCCTTGAGGATCCTATTTCAGCTTTGAATTAAATAAAAACTTTTAAACTAGAGATACCCACCCAATATGAGGAGATCAGAAGTTTTCTAAACACCAGTTTTTTTTTTTCACTGTGTGTGTATGTGATTATTTTGTCACAATGATTTATGAAATTCACATATGTATGTAAGATCCACAAAATATGAGTCTATGAAAGTATGTGCTTTATGGTCTTGCTTGTTCTCATAGCAATATTTGGAAATATATGACCAATATAATTATTCTTACTTTAGAATTAGGAAAATGAAGACATTTAAAAATAATTTTTAAGGTACTACAAAAAATTAAGGTAAGAAACTGAAATAATTTAGGGATATGTTCTTAACCTAGATTTTTGAAAGTCTTCTGTAAAAACCTCGTATGTTAAGAATTAGCCAAAGTGTCTCCAGTGTTGGTTTCTAGGACTGATATTTGTCAGATGGACAAAAGGAGCTTTTCATTCAGGGGTTGTAAATGCACTCCCCATGACTAATGGCAAGACCACGGTCCACAAAGCCCACCAATGTCAGTTGATGCAGTCCCAGCATAGGAGGAGCCATAAGAAAACCACATTTATGGGGGCTGGCCCTGTGGCCGAATGATTAGGTTCGCGGGCTCCACTTCAGTGGTCCTGGGTTTCACCGCTTCGGATCCTGGGCGCGGTTGTGGCACTGCTCGTCAGGTCATGTTGAGGTGGCGTCCCACATAGCACAACCAGAGGCTCTCACAACTAGAATATACAACCATGTACCAGGGGGCTTTGGGGAGAAGAAGAAGAAAAAAGATTGGCAACAGATGTTAGCACAGGTGCCAATCTTTAAAAAAAAAAGGGCCAGCCCCGTGGCCGAGTGGTTAGGTTCGCGCGCTCCTCTCCGGCAGCCTAGGGTTCAGATCCCGGGTGTGGACATGGCATCGCTCATCAGGCCATGTTGAGGTGGTGTCCCATGTGCCACAACTAAAGTATACAACTATATACTGGGGGGATTTGGGGAGACAAAGCAGAAAAAAAAAAGAAGAAGATTGGCAACTGTTGTTAGCTCAGGTGCCAATCTTTAAAAAAAAAAAAAAAGAAAACTACAGTTAAAAACACATATCTTTACTACTTCTATTCTAGTTATCAGAAACACAAGACAGGGGACATTTTCTTATGTGCTATAAAGAAATCTACAGCAAGATAGGCCAGTACTTGACTTTTTATATTTTAAAATACAAAAAGTAGTGTTTTTAAGTAAGCGTAAAGCTGAGATATGATGTACTTGGACTCTTATGGAGATAAATTAAGCAACAGAGGGCTGCCCCACAGATTAAAGTGAGTAATGTATCATTCATACATCTTTTAAGAGCCACTTTATATGAGAGGTATAGTGGTGGACGGTGGAAGCGATGCTGGCTTGAGAGTCAAAGGACTTGCTTGCAGCACTGTGACCCTCAGCACGTCTCTGGCATTATCTGCAGCTGGCCCTTTAGATAATATCTAAGAATGTCTCCAGATCTGCAGTTCTCTATAATCAAGGGCGATAGAGAATTACCTGGTTTCTCCTCTCACTGCCTATTCAAAGGGCTACTGGAAGCATAATCCTGACAGTCCCAGATAAGGTTAAATCATGGATAACTTGGGGCAGATAGGGTGGGAAGAGGGGTAGAGAAAGGCTGAAGTGATTTGGTACCATAAAAAGTTCATTGTTGCATTTTTTGTTGAGAATAACTCATTTTGATCATATAACTCACTATTCAGTTTCCTCAGAGACCGAGCAAACGGGATTTATCCTTCTGGTATAGATGCAAAATGAGGCTCAGAGGCATCGACTTATTTTTGGTTACATATGCTAGGTTAAACGGGTCAGCTAGAAATAGGAACATAAAATCATATAACTAATCAGAAAATAATTTTCATTTTGGTTTCATGCCATTAGATTAGATGCATGTGGTGCCACTCTGTGTTGGATTGTGACTTTCTAGAAGGTAAAGCATGTAAAATTCAGAGTATATTTTTGAACGCTAAAATTCTGCAACCTGTGGCTCTGAGATGAGGTTACAGCAGCAAGCCAATGGTGGTACCCTCGCCTTGAATTCTATCTCTACCAAAGCAAAAAGAGCACTTTGGGGGTCCTGCTGGTCATTTAGGAGCTTGGAGAAATCTTGGAGGACTCACTCTTAATCTTTTTAGACTTTTTAGACAAAGGTAAACACATTGTGGAGGTGTGGCTGGAACACCGACTTAGAAAAGGCAGGAGAGGTTACAACATGTTTCCATGCTTGTGTAAACTCAGGCACGGACCGATCTGCTCTGCGAATGAGTGTTGCGCTCTGAGTTGACATGTAAAATCCCTTGGTTTTGGCTGCTTCTCTGTATCGGTTAGAATGCTTTTAGCTGCAAGTAACAGAAAACTCAATTGAGACTGGCCCAAGCAATTAGGGCATACAGCTATGCCATTGGCAAGTGGTGCGGCAGGCTCCATCTCTCTTTCCTTTCAGTTCTCTTGGCTCTGCCCTCTTCTGTGCATCAACTTTCTCCTCTGGCTGGTAGCCGGATGGCCTCTGCAGTTCTGGGTCTCCTGTCTTCTCACGACAACACAGAGGAAGAGAGCCTGTTTCTCTTTCTTTGGATGTTGTTCTGGAAAGATGTGTGCAAAAAGTAATTCGACAAGGCCCTGGTAACTTACCCTCACATCTCTTTTGTACATCTTTGCTAAGGCTTAACTTGGCTGAACCAGGAGCCCTGAAACAAGCACGGAGTTAGAGTGAGGACCCAGCCCTGGAGTTAGGAGCAAACACTAGCTGTGGTACTGGTCCAAAATGGGGTAGGCATGGAATAGATTCTGAGAAGACAACATTTTCTCAGTTTAAAATACAATTCACTAGAGACTAGGTACAACTCATGGTGAGCACTGGGCTTTAGGAATAGCTGTTCCATATTGAGCAGTGATCAGCTGCCAGCCAGTGTGCTAAGCATTACATTTGAATATTCTCATTTAATTCTCATAATAATCTAAGGTAGGCACTATTATGGCCCCTGTTTCCCAGGTGAGGAGAGTGAGCCTGGTAGAGATTAGGCGGCTTGCTCTAATTCACACAGTTAGTTACTAGTAGGATTAAGGATCATGATGCTAGAACCCTTGTTCCGAACAGTTTTCTGTCTCCCAGAGCAGAGTCCTCTGATTCATGGGTTAGAGATCAGGATGTAATAAACCATTGGTTATATGAACAGTAGCATCCTGTGGAGGGATTTCCTTCAAAGATAGCTTTAGGTACCATACTGTGGGGTCCAGTGAATCCGTGATGTTTGGTTTTTAGAATGGAGGGAATAATACTGATATCACTACTGTAAAGAAAATGATAGAGTTAGGAAAACATTATGAACTCTTGGAGACAAAGGACATTTGTTTAAACACATGTAAACAATTAAATATCATGGCAGGAAACCTTTCCCCAGTAATTAAAAAATTGGTTTTCTAAGTGAAAAAGAAAGACTACTAAAGATACTAGTTAGCAATTCAGCAGCTTTTGGAAGGAGATTGGACCACGTGAGGGAGTATGTACAATTCAGGGACAATGAAAAAATTGTAGAAACAGAAATATGTTGTTGGCTAGGTGGGGTGTGCTGAGGCCTGCCTCCATCCTTTGTGCAGAATCATTTAGTGACTGTGGGGACACCTCTATTGTGTGATGGAAGGCAATATGTGGCCAATGATTTCTTTATAGCTTAAAAGATAGTTTAGAAGCGAAACATGAAGCAAATTAAGGAAACACACAGCTATTGCATTGAAATGTTATTAACTATCTTTCTGTTTTAGCTACTGGCATGAAAGCATATATATTTGAAAATGTTTTCTTTTTTGGCAAAGTAGGGCATTTAATTGTTCGGATGTTCTTAGAAATCACAGTTGAGTCCAGAAATCAATTATAAAAGAGATGTTCTTTATTCTATTTTTTTTTTAACATGACACTTTCCGTTTGTCCCAGAACAGGTTTTGCAAGAAGAAATTCTGCCTATTCTGTAGGCAGGTGGCTCCCTGCTCTGCTGTTTTGGACCTTCAATCACTAGTGACATGCCTGCAATCCACAAAGTCCTGGGTGTCTCTTTTAGCTATCATCATCTGAAAGACGTCTAAAAGGGTTTTTTAGTGCTTGAGAGCATTAAGTTTCATTTCTTGCATTCCACAATGTAAGTGGAAAAGTTGATCCACACTGACATGAAGGGCTCAATTCTGCATGAACTTATTGTTTTTCCACCAGAAATAATCCTTTCTTTCTTTCTGTCTTTTTTTAAGGCTCAAATTCATCTAAAAATTGTTGACTCTTTTCTAGAGACATAGCTTAGCAAAACGAAACCCATCTCACTGAAATTGCCATCAACCGTCGAGAGCGTGACTATTTTAATACTGCAGACACGTTTGCCGAATGACTAACTTGCTAAGTAGCAAAATATAGATAGTGTATTGAGATCAAGAAAAGTCAATCGCCAACCACTCTCGTTGTTTTTAAATACACTTACTATGCTTTTAAAGGAGTATTATTTCAATAAAACAATCCGCAAGTAAATACAAAACAAAAGGGCAAATATAGAGACATATTGCAAGGAAGCATGCATACCAAAAAGGTAAGTGCAAATTAGATTTGAATATTCATGAGTCACAAATCATTGACAGTTTGAAATAATGCAAAACAGCTTTATAAATGAGGTTAAGGCAAGGGACATCAAAGAAATGCATCGTTAAATCAATAGTAATTTGATTGTGCATATACTTGTAAATTGCGGTTACAGTTTTTGTGACATGGGAGAAAAAATACTGTGTATCTGATGAAGGAGGAAGACACATAAATATTCCTTTTGTATGTTATATTTTTCCAATTCATCATGCACTTGGAGACTAGCCAGGTAGAAAGTGGTTGGACATCGTATTTCCCCCTCAAGACAGAATTTCCTTTTCAGAGAGAATTTCAGGCTCTGCCTGAACTGCCCTCGCTTACTCTGCTAAGCCGAATTCAGTACACAATGATTCCCATAGAGTTGTTCTTTAAAAATAAAGATTATCATCTAGCATACATGACTAGAGAATGGCTCACCTCTTAACTTCCTTCATGACAAATAACTTCCATTGTGGACAATCTAGGGTTTTTTGCTTTTACTTTGGTGAGGAAGATTAGCCATGAGCTAACATCTGTTGCCAGTCTGCCTCTTTTTTGTTTTTTGCCTCCCCAAAGCCCCAGTACATAGTCGTATATCCTGGTTGTATGTCCTTCTAGTTCCTCTATGTAGGATACCTCCATGGCATGGCTTGATGAGTGGCGTGTGGGTCTGCACCCAGGATCCAAACCGGCAAATCCTGGGCCACAGAAGCGGAGCACGAGAACTTAACCACTCGGTCATGGGCCCAGCCCCCCGAACCATCTAGTTTTAATAAATGTTTTTCTGTTTAGGAGGCAGATGAATTGAAAGTGTAAGGTCAATTTTTAAGAATACTTCAAAATAATTTGAGATGTAAAATATAGGCAACCTTGTAATTTAAATAAAAATACTTTCATTTTGTTCAGCAAGTAACTAGTCATTAATTTGTTATTGGGTTCTTTTGTACCAATGGCTTTTTGGGGAATGTGTGTGTGTGCACACATGCATATATAAGGAGAGAGATTTGAAATGGTAGGACTTACAAATTAAAGACTTGTTTAGGGCCTGTCTTCGAGCAGAAATGTTTCCAATTAGTTTTTCTCAGAAGTTTCCATTTGGGTTACTCTCTGTAAGTTATGAAGTATTTCTCCAAGATGCTCTCCTCTGCTAGCCTCTTTATTGTGTTCTGTCTGCTTTCTAGGATGATTGATGAAGTTAGTGACGGCATATGAAAATTGTGGCACACAATAGCACTAATTTTGCAAGAGGCTAGGGGATTGCGGTCTGTTTAGAAAATTAATGTATATCTTTTTCCTGGGCCTTGCTTTGAGGGAGACATTTTGATTTGGAAGGTGAAATCCAGATGTGGTATAATTAGAAAGAAAGAATTTTGCATTGTCTCTAATCCCCTGCTCTGTTAGGAGAGAAGCTAAAATGACTTCTGTGCTACTAGTAATCAAGAATATCCATAACTGCCAAAAGCAATGGCCATGGTAATTTTCAAGGGCTTTATGTGAAGTCTGCCATTATAATTTGTCAGTATTGATTCAGCTCAAGCTTCGCATTATATTTGTAAACCATACCTTGTTATTTTGGTTCTATAGCTAAAGATTGCTTGACTCTCAAAAGTTATTAACTCATTTGGTCTTAAAAATAAGCAAGTATTTCCATTACTCTTTTTGGCAAACGTTTTGTCATGATATAGTGTGAGGCTATTTAAATTATCCAAATGTCTTTCAAATTGTTGAGCTACAATAGTTCATTTAATGATTGCCAGTAGCAGGGGTCTACACAGGTACACACTGTTTTTCCTCTATTGTAGTTCCATTTACTTAGTTCCTCTATTGAGTTCCAACATTATTTCAGTCCCATTCGGTCATAGTTACTAACCTGTTCTGACAAGGAGGATAATTTACAGCACCCATATATTTGATTATTTTGGTTAAGTCCTCCTTCATATATGTGTGTATATATATAGTTTTAAAAATCGCTTAATCTCTAAATTAAAACATAACACGTTGGACTAGCCCAGGAGTCTACACATTTTGTTCTCCTTCCTCACAACTGATAAGATGCGAGGAAGGTCATTGGGTTTTTTTCTTCCTTTTTAAACCGGGAGAGATAATACATCGAACTTTGATTTCCACAGCAGGGATGTGCCTAGCTAGCCAACGCCATCACTGAGATTAATTTCTTTAACCATCTCTCTTGTCTAGGATCGAGAAGTTAAAGGGCCTGAGAGTTGTCATTTCTGGTAATTCAGTATCAAAATGGAGGCGAGATAGAATAAAATAAAAGACTTAGCATTGATTCTGAAATGCTTAACAGTGAGTTACTGAATTCCAATCAAGTCTTGTCTTATCACGAAAAAGAAAACAGTCTCTATCCTAAATGTCACTTTGGGAGACCCTGGTAACTCATGCTCATTCTGCTATGTAAATAGAATTAATTTTATCTTGAAAGAGCAGTGGAGTGGCAGTGAAGGGACTCCTATTTCCTATTCTGCCCCTAACTGCTGCTATGAACTTGCACAAGGTACTTCGAATTCTTTAGATCTCTGTTTCCTCAATTATAAAAGAACAGGTTGGTCTAGAAGCAGCAATTTTCAAACTATGCCTCTGAATCCCTAGGGCCATGAGAAACCAGCAAGTCTTGATGGCGGAGGAAGGATGAGCTGTGGAACTCAGCACAAAGACTTTTTTTTTCCTCATTTACATATTGATCTTAGCAAAATTTAATTTGAGGAAAAGGAAATGACTGAAAAAATTTGAAAACATTGAATTTAAAAAACAATGATTGTTAAGATTTCTTGCGGTTTGTTAATTCTGATCTGCAACCTATTTTGTTCCGTAACTTCCGGTGAATATTGAGGTAGCAAGAATTGTTATGTTCTTGGCTTCTCCTTTTAAACAGAGGATGTAAAAAAATTTCCTAAAACCTTGTAGAAGGGAGGGCTGGAAAAGACAAAATGGGAGGTGAAATCTTTGTAAAATTTTAACTGAACTTATATGTGATGTCAAGACAACGACTTAACATTGACATTCACACCTGCTGGCCAGGTTTGTCCTTTCCCTGGGCCACACTCCTGCACACTTCCAGGGGGCACCATTGCATTGTGGTTTAAATGACTGATGCCCCTAAAGTTGAGCAATGAACCACCTACATGGCTCTTACAGGCTTGGCTTCTTCATTATTTGTCCAATAGCTCCTTTTCTTTTAAGGTCTACTTCAGGGTTGTCCTAAAGTTGTCCTAAGGTTGTCCACACCCTGTTACCATCTCCTTTCTTCATGAATTAACTGCTCTGTGCTTTCAGGGCACTTCGTTTCTAACCTTTTCTGGGATACTTATAGCATTGTATTATAGTTAGTCATATTTGGGCGCGCCTCTCCCTTGTTAGGTCTCGAGCTTTTGGAATGCAGGGGCTGGATATTAATTGTATCTGAATTCTCAATCCGGCACTAGTCCTGGGACTTTGAAATACTCAAAATGAGTGTCCTTTGAAAAAACGAAGAGTCGTAAATTTTTAAAAATTTATCCATACAGTTTCACTTAAGTAACTTTCTTCTGAGACTGTGATAAAAGATGACAGAGGTCCTCTTTCTGCCGTATCTACCCAACCATTCAATTCAATGAAACAAATACCGTGATGATTGTGTGGTTTTCTACTTTTAAGGGGGTGTCATGCATAAATCTCATCCAGAGATCAGGAGAGTTAATAAGACCTATACCTTTCATAATTAAAATATGAGACAATATGTGATCAATGTTGTCTTATGAGCATGACCAAAGTGCTTTGGAAGCTCCAAGGATTTGGGCTTTATTGAAGGATTGCACACAGAATCAGTACTTTGGTTTGAGGGAGCTGTAGGATTTCAGGCAAAAATATAGAATGGAATGTAGATGAAGAGGATTTCGTGGTATGTGAAAATGACTACATATTAGACACAGAAGTTGCATAGATTTTGCAGTAGCTGGGGAGAAGCCTGGAAAATCAGGTAGAAAACTTACTTAAATACCATACTAAGGAGTCTAGAATTATTTCCATGGAAAATCAGAACTCCTGAAAAGAGAAGAAGATGAAGAAAAACTTTGGTTTACAAGGCTTAGTCTGGTAGTACCATGTAAGACGATTTGAGGGGCAAACTTTGAACACATGGAAAACAGTCCAAGCAAAAGAGAATCTGCGGACGTACTTTGTAAAGCACTGGGGAAAAAAAAGGATGGAATGAACGTGGCAGTAAGATAAGCCAAAGGATAAGAAATTTAAAATATTTCTGAAATATATTGAATAGATGACATGTAAGTGGTATTGTGGCAAAGATTATTATAAAAATCTTCCTTGAATCTGCTAATATGAATTTTCAATACCTTTGATGCCTTCAAAGTTATTTAAAATATTAAAGAAATTAATTACTAGTAATATTCATGTTTATTTTTTTCCTGAGGTGGTAATGTTATTCCTAAATCTGTTGTCACACTTGTCACACTTGCCATTAGGCCATCAATCTATCAAGAGTCTTATTCACAATTCTAACAACCGATGCCTTAAATGTCTTATTTTCCTATTTTAGGGTTCAGGTCTGGAATACTTCTTAATAACTTTAAACAGAATTTGAAAACACCCATGCCGATAACATCAATTTAGGAAACTCCAACTTTAGTACAAAACTAAGTTATCATCTAGTTGTTTTGTTTAAAATAATCCTAAGCTCTACCTTATTGGTAAATTTTGACTTAGAATCTCCTCAATGCTAAATGAAAGTTCCACCCTAAGTTGTAAAAAGGGAATTCCAGGGTCGACGGTATTGACAAGATCTAAAGATGGGATGTACCCATGTGCCCAGGGGAGATGTTCTGGAGAAGAAAACAGAAGCAGGTACATTCTTGAAGTTATTGTGCCGCTGAGTAATGACAGAATTGACTTCTGCTGTGCATCGGGGTGGACTGGGTCTGGAGTCCACTTTGGAATGCAGCAGAAAAGGAGCTGGACGATGAGAGCGCAGGATGCCTCAGGGATCCTCTGGTCTCATTCTCTCTATTATTCCCCAGTCCTTCCTCACAGAGGACCCTGGGGACATACCCTCCCCTCTACCTTTAGGACTTGCTCATCTTCAGATCTTGAGACAGGGCCAGCGGAGTGGCTAGATAATTTGTGGAATCTTTTCCTAATAATATACTCAGACATTTAATAATCCCAATCCTATCTTTGAGAAAGGGGTTATATAAACTTTATAAGGTAAAAAAAAAACTTTTTGGAAGCCTCCAGGAAAGGATATATAACATATTTCCTTAGAAATTCTTTCTGGGATCCAAAGTCTTTTACCATCTGATTTGAAAGCATCATTTAAAAAGATTTTTTATTTTTATTTTTTTTAAAGCATCATGTATTAAAAGTACAATTTATGTGCAAAGCACTGTATAGGATTTTAGTGATACGTGTAGATAAAAGCATTCTTATATTCCATAAACTTTTGATGTTTTGTAACTGAATGCTAGTAATACAGACCATCTTGACTAAATAAACATTTTTAACTGGTCAAAATTGCTTACATGCATCAATTTTCTCAAATGTTTTATTGTCTTTTTTCTAAACAGTCAATATTTGAAATCTCTATGAAGCATTTATATTATTTTTTAAAAAAGAATTAGAGAAAAGCAAGGGGCTGATTAACACAAAATTCAGTATGTTATTTACAGAGAAAGGGAGAGAAGGGAAGTGGGTTGGGTTCCAAAGGTACTGGTGCATTTCATTTCTTGGGTGAAGAAATGGACAGAATACCCATGTCCATTTTATTTATTTACTTTCTTATGCATTTTGCTTGTATGTGTAAATACTATTTTGGATTTGTTTAATATTTGATAAAATTAAAGGAGAGAATTATAAGATGGTGCAAATAATTATATGAAATTATTTTTAAAATATTAGGGTTGTAGAATTAAGCAGTGGACTCTCTCTCAATGTGTCCTGAGTTTTCTTTTCCAATCTATTAAATAAATAGAGTATTAAGTACTATAGGAAAAAGGGAATTATAAAATCAGAGAGAGACATAAATGCTGTGCTAAGGCATTCCAACTCTTCCAGAGACTTCTTGCCTGAGTGAGACTAGCTGTGCAAACAGCCCATGTAAAACATCAACTCCTGTTTCACACGAGAAGAGATGACGGACAACTGCCAGGAGGTATGTTTTGCGTGGCTCTTCCTGGAGTTCAAATCAAAGCATATCAATTCAGCCACATGATACCAACCAGTTCTCTTCATTTTCAAGATGACTACCATGGCATCATTTCCTTTCAAAATTCTAGATTAATATTTCCTTATTGATTAATACCAGTATAAGACTCAGAATGGCGGGGAGCTGACATGGTTCTTCTTGAAAATGCTCAGCAGAGTTACCAGTGGTGTCTATTTCCTCAAGAATTCACCTCAGTCGTTACTGTTTGTTTCTATTCTTCCTGTTCAATCTTTGTTTTTCTTTTGGGAATCCTATTTGTGCTAAATAGCTGAAAAAATGCCGTAGGCTTTTCTATGAGGTGGGATCCTAATTCAGGCTGAATTAAAAGTAAACTACAAGCCCTGGGGACATTTGTGACTTCAGGTCTCTTTAACCTGAAATGGAGTTGAGTCAGTAGCCTAAAGGTGAAAGCTTCTAAACCCCTTTATTACCCAAAACTCTATAATCTCTTTGTTTTAATCAAGTGTATACAAGACGGGGAACAGAACTTCCCAGTTAACATGTCAAGAAATCCCTACCTCAGATAAGAATCGAGCTCTTTGGGTTTACTCCTTGCACAAAATATTTTAAACGTAAAGAGACCATTTTGGATGCTGTATATTTTGATGACCAGATAGATTCCTTTGTTTTGTAACAGCCACATGCCCATTTTGCCTTCTCAGAAAATTTTTGTTCTAGCACCCTATCATTATTTGCTACCAAACTTCATATCTTTTGTTTGAAGCATCTAAAAATAAAAGTAGTTGTTTTACTGATTTTCTCTTGAGCTTAATTTGGCAATTATCAAATCACATTTGTCAATACAACAACTGAATCAGAGGTGACCCAGACGTCAACATTTTAAAAAGCTTCTGTAGCCTTTCCTATTATTTCAAGTTATAGTAGCTACAAGCAAAATCTTGATTGGATCAATAAGAAACAAAAATGTACTCTTCCTTGTCATTTCAAAGTCATCTATTAAACAACTCAAATATAAAATTCAACTGTGTCGGAATACAAATAGAACAGCATAATGAGGCTTATGTTTAGAAATGCAAGGAGCATTTTGGAAAGTATTTTAGGAAGAATTAAACTAATTCTAACTATTAATATTCTTCCATCACTTGATTTTCATTCTTGTACATGTGGATGCCATAAAAACATGCTATTTAAGGTTCATAAATTTCTTTTTCTCTTTTCTTCCTCTTTCTCTCTTTCTCATTCTAGTGCTGCTCTCTCTTGCTGTATGGTGAAACACTTTAGACAACCACATCTTTTTTCCTAAGACATGTGAAGCTGATGTAAATATTGAAATAATATAGAAGACCCAGGAAGAATAACTTAAAATCATAATAGGGTAGGTAAGTGAACTCATATTTAATTAGGTTCTTGGTAAATGTGCAGTGTATTGTGAATGACTACTTATTTACTCAAGAGCCATGTTTGTTTTTGGCAAATTAATTTTCTGCTGTGATGTGGCATAACACTTAGCTTTCTGCAACTGTTGGAAAGGCACTAGCAATACTGTATCACATGTTATGTTTAACGGCCATTGCTAAGGCTACACAGAAATATGTAAGATGGTTAATTAATAGCCTTTACTATTCCTTATGTTTCCTAACACCAGAAAATACCAGTGAAAGCCTAAAAATTATTACATATGACTGGAACTCAAAGTTGTTTTTTCCATCACTATAAGGAATACTGTGCATCTTATATATCTTGATATCCTATGTACAGAAAGTGACATCTACTGGAGAAAGCAGAACTGAATATTTACTTTCCAAACTATTTTCCTGCTAAACTTTCAGGCAAGATGCACTGTTCTCAAGATTATCCCAAACTTCTAAGACAAAGAAAGATTTTATTTAGCTCAGTATGATGGAAAGCCTAGCTTGTTTTGGTTATCATTTTTTCAAAGATGCCCTTTGGGAAAAGTGGTTATGAGGGCCACACAAATTATCTTGCAAGAAACACTACTGAAGACTTCTGGAAAACACAACTCTAGTACGTTCCCTTTGGGGTGAAACTGAGGTTCTAAATAACCAAAAGCCATTGAGTGGTGGATTTGAACAGAACTCCATTGTAACAAAAAGTCTGAAAACACGTTCGGAAAATGTGTAACTTCTTTAAATAGCCTGGAAATAGGAGTTGTGGGACAAACTATGGGATTAGAATATTTAATTTCTCGCCGATGAAAAAGCATCCCCAGGCTAGTTTGAAGCCTAATCATTTTTATTTATTCATGTTAAAAAGATATGTGTCTAACTCGATGATCTAATCAAGCCCCTGTTCTTAGGGCATTAGGGACTACTACCCAGGGGTTTTTCCCTTGTGGCCGAAACTAAGAAATGACCTAGAGCCTTGAAAGACAGAAATGACATCAGCTTCTTTCTTGTGACAATAATTCCCAACCACTAAGTAATCACACTTTCTTAAGGAGGACAAAAGCCTTTCTTATCTTAATGGAAACTACTGTGACAGGCATTTTCAAGACTGAAAAAGTGAGGCACGGCTATATTCAGTGAGCTCATGAATATCCTGACTATGACGATGACGAGAAGTCCCATCTCTTGGGTTCTAGCCTAACACCTAAATGATATTACCAAGTCTGTGTCCATATGTAGATTCTGGCCATGTAATCCTCTGTAGTTTAACATCAGATTTTAAAATTCTATTTGTTATTATCATTTAAAAAAATTTTGATTTCGTTTTTTGTAACAATGCTCTTGCACTCCCTCTGCTGGCCTTGCTAATTAACAAAGTCAGTAGTCCTGGTGTGTATCAGTGGTACAGAATGGATGACGGATAGAATGGGGGCTGTTTTGTGTGGGAACCCAGTGAGAAAGCCATGTTGATTGGCCTTCACGTGAAACAAAGAGGCCAGAGGAAAATTTGTCTTAGATGGTGAAAACAAAAAGCATGATTATTTTTATACTTTTAAGAAAAAATTTAATGAAATGGACAAATTCACAAATCTTAAAAATGTGTCTATCTTTTCAAAACAATAAAACCAGTTATCCATATTCTATTAAAACGTGTATGTATTTAGTAAAAGGCACATTTTCATACAAGGTGTATCAACTTTGTATCTCTGGGTTTACGCTCTGGAGGATTAAATGAAAGGTTGCCTGGCTTTGTGGGTAGGACTCTGAACCCCAATTAGATATATAGCCGTCCGATGGATCAGCTTCCCACATCCTAGAGTTCCATTATGGAGTTACAAAGAGAATGACAGCACTTGGCAAATCCCAGGCCTAATCATAGCATAGAGAAGTGACTTTTGGAAGGTACATTACCGAGCAATTAGGACCCATTTAATAAATTACCCCTTACGGAACACTTTGAACCCTAGTGGTCTGAAGAGGTTAATGCACCTCTCACAACTGAGTGCTACTCACTTTCCAGGGGTAACTTCAAGGCCACAGTTAATCCAAACCTTCTTCTCATCGATGGCCTCTTACTCTTGAGCCACTTCTAAAGTCTGGCATCAGTAAGCCCACACACTTGCATTTCCCCCTGTGAATTTCACATGCTTCATTTTCTTACAGCTGAATCCGTTGGGCGGAGTGTTCATGAGGCCAAATGATTCTGTGCTATCCATTAACTTCCTCTGACTTTCAGCCTTCTTATTTGGAGTCTTTCTATTTTTCTTATTTATAGAGAGTCTTAACTTCTGGGTTTAGTTTAAACGCTACGTTTGATGTAATATTCTTTTCTACAAAATTGTTGAGTAGCAACCACATTTTAAATGAATCCAATACACAAAATTAGGTTTTAGGATATTATTAAATTTGGAAAAAACCCACAGTAGATACGTATTTGTAAACTAGAATCTTAACTATGGTTAGACATGAAAAAACATTTAAAATATAACTGTAAGGGAGAAAAAGCTTTGTTTGATGCTAGAATGTAATTAGACTTTTTAGGTTTTTATTTTAATTTTTAAAAATAAATTCAACTTGAGTTTTTGGAATGAAAAATGCTGATGAAACACTAAGCATTTTTATTTGAAAAGATAGCCCAGGAATGGAATTGGGACAGATTGAAATATAAAAATGTTTCCGTGCATTCCTAATGGCTGACATGTCCATAGCTGTAACATGTTGGGCTGCTGAACGACATTGTTATAAATCATGATCAAAATCATCTTGATTTCTAGCACGTTTATTGAATGCTTATTCTATTGAAGGCTCTGCTGAGAGCTATAGGAAATGAATAAGAAATGGCATCTGACTTCAAGAAGCTTCTAATTGTATTATAGAGCTCGGATAGAGGCATGTGGAAGAAGAACCGTAATGAGTAAAAGATTACGAAAAATACCAAGTTTGTGACCACATAAGTTGCTAAGGGAATTCAGAGAAGGAAGAGGAGTATCGTTCAGGACGGCTTGATGGACAAAACGGAATGTGCTCAAGCCCTTTGAAAGGATTTTGATACGAAAGCTGAAAATTAGAGAACAAAATGAAATGCTCCAACATTGAGAAGCAATTAAAGTTGCCTTTAGTTGTTGTGTCTATGAAGATATTTTATGGGATATATTTGGGAGGCAGCTTTTCAACATAAGAGCAAAAGTCAGTAAGTTTTCTGGAATGTTCTATTCTGCTTTACCTTTGTTACATACAGAAAAACAAGTAAGATAAAATACATTTTCAGTCAAATAATGTAACATAATATGAGAAGGACTGGCTGTTGTCAACCTGATGATCAGGACGTATTTTAGAGTTTTTTAATTTTTCAGCCAATATAACCATAAAATGACAAAATACCCTTTTTCAGGATATTTAGTGATTCACTGGATGAGTCATACCTTTTAAAATCTCTGCTCCTTTCATCATAACTTGGAAATTTTCCATATTATAAACTGTATTTTCTTTCATGCCTATAAGAACCAAAGGCTATGTTTGGAAATCCAGCTACCACCTTAATCTGTAGGGTTATTGTAAGATGGGTTTATATGATCTGAAAGTCTTTTGTATTTGTGCTGTATAGCTCGATTCTTATCTGAATTTTTTAAAATGTCCAGGCCAGAGATGTGACAAACTCTTGACCATGCTATAGTTTCAAATGTTTGTGGAAAGACCTGAGTGTCGAGTCGCACACCAGATGCGGTATGCTGTTGCGTGTGACTTCCCTGGTTGTGTCTTAAAAGCAATCTCTACTTCTACAGCAGAGTTGCAAATCAAAAGTGAACTACCATTTTTTGATCACTGGTGAGTAAACATTTAAAAAACTGGAGCCCTACTTTCAGGTGTGGTGGTGAAATCGTATTGCTCTCCATTCATACCTAGAAGTACTTTAATCTGATTGTTTACTCTGTAAGCAAAGCATTACCACATGCAACACTCCCTCTTGTTTTCCCCTCTTGCATTATTCACACTAATGCTGGAGCAGATTTATTAATATCAGCCTGCAAATGGCATTATTCCACATACTCTGAGAATTTACATCCTGGGATCAACATTTATAGAGCAATAAAAGTAGCACAAGTGGAAGGAAATCACATTGTGGGTTGCATTTTTTCCTTCCAGGATTTCTAAATACAGCTAAACTGTTGATCAGCAAACTTTTACTGAATGACCACTGTGTTTGGGCACTGCATCCCAGAGACATAGAAGTCTAAAAGAAGTTCCCGTCTTCAAAGAACCTGGAGACTAGCTGGGAAAGGACTGACACGTAGGAAATACCAGCAAACATAATGGTACTCTATAATTCCATAATAAATAGTATAGTATGAACTATTTATGCTATAGACATGCATTGTCCAATATGGCAGCCACTAGATACATATGGTTATTGGGCACTTAAAATGTGGTTATTGTGAATTGTGGCTAATGTGGAATTGTGAATTCATAACTGTAAATATACATTGGATTTCAAAGGTGTAGTATGACAGAGGGAACGTTAAATATCTCAATAATTTAAAAATGTTGATTATGTGTTGAAATAATGTTTTGGACATATTGGGCTAAATTAAAATATTATTCAATTTAATTTCACCTTGTTTTAACTCTTTTTAGTTTTTTTGTGTGTGAGGAAGATTGGCCCTGAGCTAGTATCTGTTGCCAATCTTCCTCTTTTTTGCTTGAGGAAGATTGTCTCTAAACTAATTTCTGGGCCAATCTTCCTCCATTTTATGTGGGATGCTGTCACAGCATGGCTTGATGAGAAGTGCTAGGTCTGCACCCAGGATCTGAACCTGTGAACCCTGGGCCATGCGTGAACTTAACCACTATGCCACCAGGCCAGCCCCTTTAGTTTTTTAACTTGGTTATATGAAATTTGAAATTACACATGTGGCCCACCTTATGGGTGGACCTTCAAAAGATGGACTCAGTAACAAGAGCTGGAAAATCTGAAAAACTGGAAAGGATAGGTGAGATCTCAGCTGAGTCTGGAAGGAGACATACACAGACTTTGAATTAGAAAATGAGAGAAGGATAAGTATGTTCTTGGATAGGAGAATAAAGTAAATGAACAGATGTAGGATGGTAGGTGTTAGAAATCAAAGGTTTATTTTAGGTAATAGTGCAGAGTGATTGTTATCTTATAAGGGGTGACAAATTCTGAGCATTTAATCTACTAAATGAGCTTGGCTACCAATTATTGAGTGCTTAGAATATGAAATTTACATGCACAAATTTTCATCTAAACATCACAACAATCATATAAGGGAAATTTTCTTGTATCTATTTTCCAGATGAGGAGACTGAGGCTTAGATTGGCTCCGGGGCTTAGTGAAACTAAGGAGGGATTGGAACTTTACCTGCTCCCAAATCTGTAGCGGAAGCAGATTCACCACGAAGTTAAGCTTTACACTTCCTGGTCCCGTATGTATTGGTGCCCCTTCCATGGGAGGTGCTCAAGTAATATGTTCCCAAGGTCATATGCTTTTAGAAAAGTTGCCAAGTTAAGCCATTTTAACCATAATCAATTATGGCTGCTCTCTGTTTCCATTCTGACTTCCACCCAGTCACGTGTTCCTTCACGTCAGGCAGTGTTGCATTAGTATTTTGGGGGATCTGGCTAAAGGGCAAGTTCAATTGACTATACGCTTGATTTGGGTTTAGTGGGTTATTTGTGTGTTTCACAGTTGCTTCTGTTTACGGTTGTTTTTTCTAGTCCTCCCAGGGTAGGAATGGCTATCGTGGTGCTGATACTGTCCATTCTACCTGCTCACCTGGGGTCTTGACCAAACGTGCAGAGCCAGTGGTCAAATTCTAATATTAACTTGTCCCTTGGTACCAGAAGGATGTAGGTTGTGGAAGAAAATAAGAAAGACTTTAAATGTAAAGAGCCAGAACTAGTTTGTGAGATATCCTTCTGATCCCCAGATGTATAAAATTGTAAGTGGAGAATTCAATTCTCACTGAAATCTAGTCAAAATGGAATATTCTGGGTTAAACGGCTTATACAATCACAAAATAAGGCATATTAGTTTTCTTTTTTGATGTGAGTAATGCAAACTAGACTTTAAGAATTCCTGTATTTTTAGACACAAGCATGTAACAGGATTCTGAACAATGAGTATGACCACATGAAGTCACCTGCCCATCCGACATGCCTAGTCCTGATGGAGTCTGGTGGTCCCAGATGATGCAACTCATCAAAATTGCCATCAACAGAGCAAAATGGACTGAAACTTTTCCAAACTACTACTAATAAAAAGCAATTTTTGGTAGCAATGCTTTACGAAAGAATGAATTTTCTTTCTCTTCTATTATAAAATTGTCGCATGAGAAAGTACGTTGCCAAAAAGTAGTATTTTAGAGGAAGCATTAGCTAATGAATAGAAACATTGTATTACTTTTCAGGGTTTTGTGATGTTTATGGTACTTGTTGGCCTTTAATCTTTATAATTTGTCATGGTTTCTTTCTTACCCTACAGAAATATTCACTTTTGGACCAAAGCTGGCATTGGCAATTTTTTCTTATACACAGCTCCCCAAATTGTATATGCATCAGGTGTTATAAAATGTAGATTCCCCCTTGGACTCTACTGTATAGCTTCATAGGCAGGATTGTGGGTTCTGGGAAAGCATAGGAAATATCTAAAGGTCATAAAAACCTAAAGAATATGTAGAGGGAAAGTCTGTCTATTATTTTATTGATTCTTGCAACTTCTTTTTGCAAAACAATGGATCAGACAGGGAGCTCTCTGTTTTGCAACTAGAGAAAGTAGAGCCCAGACAGATACTACCTTGTATATCTTGAATTCCACAACTGAGGCTGATGATCACGTTCATTACCATCACCAAGAGATTAGACCGCCTTCTACAATGTAGTGATGCAGAAACAAGATGATGGCTAACAGGAGAGAGAGAAATAGAGAGAGATTGACAAAAGGTGGGAAGAGGCGAAGGAAATAAATGAATGTTTATGGAAGGTCTTACTCTGTGTCAGGTCTTATGTTATTCACTCTCACTTGATTATCTTAGTTAATGAATCTTCAAATGTCTGTAGTATATAAAGAAATATCTATAATGCATTACGTTCTTATGACCTGATTTTATGACTTCGTCAGACCTGTCTGTGCTGCTCACAATCAGACAGGGAATGAGGGTAAAGAGGGCTCTGGAGTCACATTCAGAAAGTTCGGATAGACGGATCGTCCATCCCATTGAATGGCACTGTAGAGATGTATTCACTGAGAAGACAAATACTTTCTACTCTGGGGAAACACCACCTACCAAGCCCAAGAGCTGTAGTCAGCTATGATGCAAGAAGTCATTCTTTTATTATTTATCTGAGAAAGCAACTTAACTTAGATTTTGAAATATGCATCTTGCTAATAAAGTGGTATGAAGCATTCATGTTTCTTGAATTTTTTTCATATGTGTTCCTGAATTTAATATCAAACACCTGGGAACCACATAATGATCTTTAAAACCACCAAATAGATTTCTTAGGATTCAGGTATAACGCCTTCCAGTTACATTTGTGTTTCCATAATCATATTTATATGCCAACTGAGTACTATTTTTGTGGCTGTTACGTCCAGAGACTGATTGAGCCATACAGGTCTATCTGCTCAGTGTTGTCTTGAGTGTGAAAGAGCTCACAATAAACACTTTGAAGAAAAGACCTAATCCTATAAGAGTATCTCCTATGCATTTTTATTTTTTATCCATACACACTAGGTGTGAATTATACTACATCCTGTCCACACTCCATGCCACTACTTCCTAATGTGGCTTTCTTTGGAACATATCTTGAAATTGCTTTTTCCATATTGTGGGTGAGTTGTTTTCAAATATTGTTTGATGACATCATTACAGCATTCTCCTTTTTGGAATTAGCTTCAAGTATCATCAAAGACTCTCATGTCAGACTGTTCTCTGAAATAGTAGAGGGAACTTAGTGTAAATGATACATACGTAAATAGAATAATAGAGGAGCCCCGCAACGCAAACCATTTTGAATGATTGAACTTACAAGCAGGTGAGAAGAGTCTAAATATGAGAAGTTTGCAATTTATAGATGCTTGGATCTTCTCCTTTTCGTTTCTTTGCAAGCTTCTGTTGCCTTCAATGTGAGGAGTCTATTGTATGCGGAGTGAAGACACAATGCAGGCAGGGGGATAATGTTCCTGCTTCAACTTGAGGTGCCAACCTAAAGCATCTTCTCAGATAGTGCCTCAGACAGAATTGGCACCTCCTGGTGATTACCTTAAGGTGTACTAAGTGTCCTCAAAAACAAGCAAGCAGCCATGCCAAAATCTTTACCTTGAGATAAATGTGATATATTTCCACGGCAGAGTATATTTCTGATATTGCAATGGGATTTAGAGAAGAAAGTAATTTTAAAAAACCTATTGTATAAGCACGTTATCTGTAAGAGTCCATTTGCTAACTTAGGAGCACCTACGCAAAATTATAATGGGTTTCATCAATTTCAAGCTCTCTGGACAAAAAGGTTTAATCCAGACATTCAAAAGGCTTGGTATCCAGGGGCATTATCCAGGAATAATTATCAATGACACTTGAGGTTCCAAGAATTTGGGCTGAACTGGATCAAAGAAAATTGTCCAAGAGTTCAGTTTCAGTGCAGTGAGCTGAAGCCATCCACAACAATGTCACTACTGTACCCTATTCAACTTCTTAAAATTAAAATCTTTGTTGCCAAGAAAAATTCTGAGAAATTATATGACAGTAAATTTTGCTCACTGGCATCAGAAAGAAGGTTGGCATTGGAGAATACCATGGACAGTTATTACACATCAGTATCTAGATTTCCATAAAAATTTCAAATGATACATTTCAACTCCAATACTTTTTGGAGCTTTGAAAATTGAATACAAATAATTGTTATTAATTTACATAAGTGCATTATGTAGAAATGTAAATATTTTGAATTTTTCGTTATGGAAATTTTGTACGAAGAATGAGAACTTTACATAAGTGCAGGTAGGAACTGTTACACCTTGTTCCACAATAATTCACTCTATGGATTATTCCCCAGTTGAAGCTCTCTGCCCGGTAGTGCCTGATCCCCTTCTGCATGCTTCAGAATTGCTCACTGCAACCCTGGCTTAGAGACATGGCTCTTTCTTATTCTGAGGAGTCTTACACTTAGTTATGCAATTGTAGAACTTCAGAGATTTTTATTAAATGCATAGAGAGGATAGAAAGTCTTAAAAAAAACCTTTGGTATACAGGGTCATATTTACTACATAATAAAATAACCTGAAATTTGGCAAGTGGATCATTCTTAAGAATATGCTAAGTTAATTTAAAAGTTTACTGCCAGTTTTAGCTCCTGCTCAATTTTCATGTTTGTGTCTCCACCCCAAGCAGAAACCAAGGTCGTCCTGGCACAATTACCAGTAAATGGCTCTGTGGACAAGGAAGAAAGAAATGGGTTTGTTGGCACATGACTTCATGGCATGCTGCTAAAGTTTCATTTTCATTTCTTGTCAAAATTGCCAAGTAATCAGATCAAATTTCCTTAATTATTGAGCCTAACAATTATTGAGCATCTTTTGTGAACTGTTTATTGGATTATTAAAACAAACAAACAAACAAACAAACCCCCACTCTCCCCCAACAGCAAACAATATGGGCTGCTTCCAAGTTTACAATCTTGCATCTGCCATTTATTTGTGATGGAAACTACCAGAGCTGAAACCAGACTTCTTTTCCTGGGAACCAGTTTACTGCTCTTTGTTTTCTGATTTGAAGTGGGGCAATTTAAGTGCAATGGGTTTGTTTGGACTTTTGAAAAAGTTGATCTTATCAACCTTTGGGATCATTCGTTTCTGACCTCCAGGCATCAAATAAAGGTGGAACTATGTATCAAATGATTTGAAGTCACAGATGGGGACATGCAGGCAGTAATTTATTTGATCAAACTGGTGAGCATAAAACAATAGTTTGGAACAAAAATTTACAGTGCATTTAAAAATGGTAGAATTCTGAAGAGTTGGTTTTAACTTAAAACATTTCCTTAATGATTTGCTCGTTAACATTCAGAAAATATTAAGCCTGATCCTCAATCCCTTTCTATTTTACTGTTCTTTTAAAACAATTTTGCTTGTTATGACTCTAATAGGAATTACTTTCCCATGAGCAAGTTATTACAGATTTATCTAAATGAAATCTCATTCCATTAAAATTTTTCCACCTAAGATCTTCATTGTGCTTGCAGTTCCTTCTATTTTTGTATGCTTACAGCTATTTACTTTTTCCACCAGGGCATTAATTTGGACATTTCATTTAGCACCGGTCCATACCCTATCCCTACAGAACCCCACCATCCCCAATTTAATGATGCATTGCTAATAATTGCTTATAATTATTAGTGCATCAGTCAAATTGAGAATATTCCTAATATGACAGAATCTTATCAATGTCTCTATTCATTTTTATTTTGTTTTCAACAGCAATCCTGGGATCTTGAAGAAGCTGCTTATAGAAATCTTTATTAAATAGTCTTCATGGTGTGTTTTGGAAAGAAGATGGCATATTGATGCCATTTTCATTTGCTTAATGTAAAATTATGCTGCTTGGAATGAATCCTAAAGATAAAGCATCATCCAGTACAGAGAAGAGGGGAGGATTGTTGCATCCTATTTTGCAGAACCTGGTGCCATCTTTATAGGTGGCGCTTAAACTTCTTCTTGTCTTAGTCATCTCCGGACCACCAGCCCTCCCATCCAACTTTGTAGAAATTGGAGGTAAAACAGTAACCCAAATTTATGACATAGTGAGAAGAACATAAAATGACAGATACAAATGAATTTGGAAAATCAAAACCACTTACTTGCAATCCTTTTACAGGGAAATAACTTTGCCGATCCACTCTTCAAAGGACATAACATTTCGGGGGTACTGATGCCTTTATACTATTTTGCCTGCTTCTTGCAATATTAATGGCGTATATGTACATGGAGTATGTGGCATGTGCCTGTTTCATTTGTAAAATGAGGATAACTGAAAGGACTACTTTAATATAAAGTTCATTTCTATCAACATTATATATTAAGCTGTAGAGGGCCGAGTTCCAAGAAGGTTTAGAGGGAGTTATTGGAGCAAAGGTAGGCTCTTCCAGAAAGAAGTCTCAGGGGTCCACTCATGCTCTGTAGGAATTGCTCCGTCAGTTACCCTCTGGTCCTTTAGTGCCTTCAATCTTCCAGCCCCTTCTGTCCAATTCCCATGCTATTCCAACAAATAAAATCTTTCTCTATGTCGAAAAAGTGTTGGCTTGACTCTCTTATTTGCAATATTTAAAATTTTGAAAATCTGACCAGAAACGACTGTTACTCATTCTTTCCTGCAATCTTTTATCTGGTTTCGAGTTTTCACCATTCTTAGGAAATAGATCTCCTACAAATCTCCTATAGCGTTTGTGGATAGAGTGTGGGGAGGTAAATATGACGGAGCTGAGCTTTTGAAAAGCCACCTGTAAGGGTATGCTCTTCAGGATTGGCTGACGGTGCTGAGGGTTGCTGCCTGAGTGTTTCTGGCTGGAAGCTTTTTGCAAGTTAGTCAGTTAGTTGGAGCTGCTCAAAAAAAAAAAAAAAATAAAACCCAGATGCCACAAAACCTCCAAAGCCTGGAATTCCTCAAAGGAAGTCCAATTTATAGTTTCACACATTCATATACAGAAAACTGTTGAGATCCTGAATTGAGATATAAATTTCCTGATGCAATAGCCAAAAATTCTAGCCAATTCTGATATCAATTGGAGAGGCAATAAATGAACTATTTTGCCTCTAAGTTCTAAGACATAGTCTAAGAGTGGGAGGTTCATGACTCCGAGAAAGACGGAGGAAATTATAGGGACCCCCAGGTCACTGTCTTTCTATTTTTAGTGTAATGGAGGTCATTCCCTATACCCTGCTTTGTGTGAATGAGAAAAATTCCAAAAAAAGGCTTGAAATTACTCAACAACATTAAAACAATACACCATACAACCTTTGCAATCCAAAATCAGTTGCTCTTGAGATTTAAGAGAAAATGAAAAAGAGGTTGAGAAAATGAAAATCTTTATTAAAAGAATGAAATAAATTTCTAAGTACTATGGATTCTTATACTACGTGAATCTCAGAGAAGGGTAACAAGGATGGTTAAAGAAAAAGGAAATTTTCCATATTGTGGAAGATGGCCAGAAAAGACAGAGAAATAGAAAGTAGTTTGATGGAAATCTTTAGCTTTTTGAAGGCTATAGTGAAATCTGCCAACTTATAGGAGAATAGGAGGTCACACTGTGAAATTAATAACCAGTAAATTTAGAACAAATAAAACAGAAATGTTTTTGCACAGCAGTTAAGCAGCCTGTGGCACTGACAACTGCAGGAGGTCAGGGAGTTAAACGCTGCTGAGCCAGAATTAAAGAAGTACACAGTAACATTGACATTCTTACCATTACCATTTGCAGTCAGTTGGATGATAATTCGGGTGACTTCATCCTTTGCTTTAGAATTTAATTATGATTGCACTTTGTGGAAAGTTAATAAGGGTATAAGACAAACAGCAAGAGTGGAGGTAGATGAGGGCCCCTCTCTGTGAGCCTACAAACGTATTGAACACAAAAAAAGTATTAGATGATGCCAACAGCCACCGAGTTTCAAAATCTTGTGGATGCGTGGGTAGCCTGAATCTTGAGATGTATTCATTCAAACTCCCCATCTTCAGAGAGGACAATGTACAACAATTCTTGGGAAACTAAAATTCCTTTAAATTTACAAAATCCACTTGAAGAAGGAGATTTTTTTATTAGCCCACTCTCCCCAAAATCCAATATTTAGTAAGTCATAGTTTTCTCCTGATCTGTTCATCTTAGCTGGGACCTCCTAAATAATATCTTTTGCCAAATATTAGGTTTGATGATGATGCTCTTGGTCCATGGTACTTTGTCCTTTTCTTTTTTTTCTGGGAAAGATTTGCCCTGAGCTGACATCTGTTGCCAATTTCCTCCCCCCCCCCCCTTTTTTTTTTCTCCCCAAAGCCCCAGCACATAGTTGTATATTCTAGTTGTAGGTCCTTCTCGTTTTTCTTTGTGAGCCACCCCCACAGCATGGCTACTGACATACGTTAGTGTGATTCCGTTTCTGGGAACCAAACCTGGGCCACTGCAGCACAGCAGCGTGCTGAACTTTCACCACTAAGCCATTAGGGCTGGCTCCCTTGTTTTTCATAGCACAGGAGTGGCAACGTCTCGGGTGGACATAAGATCGTCTACCTAAGATTGTTAGTATGTCAAGTATTGCAGCAGCCAAGCCCTAGTCCCAGTTCTAAAAATAAACAATTTTACAAAATGAGTCTTAAATGTGATTTTTAGTTTTATTGTCAACTGTAATCAATGCCTAGCCATTGATTATCACCCTTATTTTTACGCATAGATGAAGAACAGAAGGATCTGTGGATCCCCCTCCTTATTTCTCCACCCCCAACATATTATTGTCAGGTTGAGTTAATGTTCAACTAGGAATCACTTGGTGTGTTGGGGAGGTAAAAAGATAGATACAGTTAATTTTTCATTAATCTCTTCTTTGGCGTAATTAGCAAAGGTGTAAATATTAACACCTCCGATCTAGACAAAAGTCGAAACTATCATTCATAAAGCCGTTGCCACAGAGGCCATATTCTTCAAAAGCAATGACATCTGACCACTTCACCCAGTATCTTGATTTGTTCATATTTTGGCTGCTAAGCATTCTGCTTTTCTGCTTCCATAATATAAACAACTGAGCTCCATTAGTTTGTATTCTTTTTCATTAACTGTAGAATTGTTAGGTGGAAATTGAACGATACATTTTTCAGTTATTCTTTCTTTCTTCCTTTCTTTTTTTTTAAGATGCAGTTGGCCTTTGTTTTTCCTTCTCTAAATAAATAATTTTTTTTATTCCGGTATTTTCATTGTAATCGTGGTTATAATTGACAGCTTTATAATACCGGGGGGCACAGTTGAGGTCTCCTTCTCTTTTCAAACACTCTTCTCGATCCACAGCAAGGGCTGTTTTTCTTTGTTTCTTTGCTGTCTGAGAAGAGGCAGAAGATCAGAGAGAGTTCCTGGCGGTGGTAGAATATTACATTCCATTGTAACTAGTAGTTTACACAGACTGTGCAACTAAATATTCTGTGAAAACAATTGAAAACGACTTTGCCTCTTTCTGTGCAAATCCAACGTTTTCATGAATCTGGAGGAAAATCTTACGGTTTTGAAACCTGAAATATTTGTATCCACTTTTTAATTGTTGATGTGCTGATGTCAAACCAGCACGCTGGATATTTTTAGTCCCTATCCCCATGACTGATGGTGTGTGTAGAAATCAGAAGTAAGAGTATCACTCCTGGCAGAACTGGAGTGAATTAGAAATTCCGTTTTCAAGACGTTTTAAAATATTCACTTTTTAACCTCCTTTTAAAACTACCTCTTGCTGTCTTTTTCAAGGGTGGGGATTTAATGCATGATGCCTACACATGTGTACATAATATTCTCTACCTTTTGTCTTTAATATTCCTTGGTTTTTAATTATTAAAGATAAGTATTTGAATTATAAATATTCTAGTTATACAGGAATAGGCAAAGCAGGCATATACCCTCAGGCAAAATTCTTCCATTATCCATAATCCTTCTGCCTCCTGCCTCCATTTCTCTGCTTCCTATCTTTATGTTGCCTCAAAAAACACACAGAGGCATTCTTTTAAACCAACCTTCTCCTCCCCACTTAAACCATAGAAATCCCTTCTCAATATGTATGGGGGCCTCCTCCTTGAAGTGGGATGTCATACTTGTCCTAAATATAATAAAGTGCTATCTTCAAGGCATTTCTGCATCCAAACACTCCCCAGAAACCTGCCGAGCCCTCCCATCTAACCAGTCTGAATGTCACAAATCATAGTCCAGAAACTGCTTTATAGTGAATCATTAACGTTGTCAGGAATGACTTGGCAGAGGAAAAGAGCTTTCCATTAGAGAACTGAGGGAGAATACACAAATGACAGCGTTGTCATTCCACTCCTATTGTTTTATAAAGCTCAGAACTGATTAGGAAGAGTTTATTACAGTGCAATAGGACTGCGCATTTCATACAGGGCATGCGTTGTGCTAGATATTTCTATATCTTTTCCCCTTACATTTTAGAGCTTCATGGTTTATTTTAAATGTTTTGTTTTTAGAATTCTGCTTGCAGTGGTGAGTGGAGTTTTATAGGATGAAGAAGGTGTTAAAAAACATTTGTAGATAGATGCAAAATAGCCAACTTGATTATTTGTAAATGAAAAGCCATTTTTGTGGCCAGTTGTTTGGGAGCCCAGTCGTCCTGATTATTTTGCCCAGCAGGGATGACTAAAAAAGGCGGGATGCTGCACCAAGGATGGGCAAGAGAGAGTTTGGAAGTGTGTTCTTTGTCTTTGATGGTGGGTCTTGCATCACTTTCTGAAGTTGGAAGCAAGTAGGGTTTGGAATCATTTGTTGCATTATATTTACCTGGGATTACCTTCTCCAAAATTAGAACAGCTAACCAAGAGTTGATTGCCTAATATTCCTTTGCCTTCTTTACCTTGTGTAGACGTGTGTAGCAATGTGGTGGTATGCTACCAGATTCCCACTGGGATGGAGGCACTCATTCCCCAGGGGCCATTGGCTTACTGTCAAGCACTTTCCTAGGAACTGCCCTTGGCCAAAGGGAGCTATTTTTTCCAAAGTTACAACCCTGCCTCAGGTCCAGCCTGAATCCAATGACTAAACCATGCTTCAGTTGGAGGTATTTCTGATGGATCACTCTAACTTCAGAGCTCCCTGTCTGAGGCCTCTGTTGTGACTGCATCACAACTCAACAACTCTTTCCGACAAGTCCTGATTATTTTACTCCCTTACATTTATCATATCTGAGAGCATTCCCCAATAAACCACCTGTACACAAATCTCAGGCTCAGAGTCTGTTTTACAGGAAATTGAACCTATGATAGTTGATACTGGGGATGGCCCTAGGAAAAAAGCTCTAAAATGGGATTTGGGAGTTGAATTATCTACTGGGTGGCTGGTAATTAGGACTGCGTTACTGGTGGTAGGTATGGTGTCAATAGCTGTGGGATGTGGCAGGGGTGCCATTGTTAAAACTTTTACTGATGTTGAATTGAGATGGGCTATCAGTAGAAGAGAATGCATTACAAGGTATAATATGTCAGGAGTTTGAGAGTTTAGGAGTAAATAGTAATTAAAGGACCATAGAATTGGAGAGCTCTTGTTATAAGCTATCCATGCTTTGGAGAAGACATGAAAGGCTGAGGGTGATTAATCACCAAATTAAGGTGAAGTAGAAAAGCCAGAGGCCCCCTTGGCAGCATATGAAGAAACTCCCATCTCCTGTAGCTGGGAAGTGAAAAAGCTGAGGATCTGACTCAGGACTTAATAATGTAAGTAGATTATCTCCAGAGAAGGCTGAATTTTTAACTTCAAGTTGTCTCTGCCAAGGTTTGGGCCCTGATTGGGAAGGAGTGGGACCCCGGGCCAGTACACTTCAAAGTGTTGAATCCCCCAATTTCCCCAACCCTCTGAGCCTGCAGAAGTGGCCCACTCCTCCCTGTTAAAACATGATGCTCCTCCCTTACTGGAAGAAATGCAGAGGCCTCTGACCAGTAAGACAGCATGTGCCCCTTCCCTCAGAATCTACTCTCCCCTCCCCTCCCAGTTACCAACATGATAACAAGGATTAAGGCACAGCACATTCCAGCTGGGGAAGTGTTGGGCCTGAGGAGCTTCAAGACCTAGCCAACATCTACCTGTGAGGCCCAGGAGAAATGTAGGGAAATTAGATCCTGAGGTGCTGGATTAAGGGGGCAGAACATAAATTTGGAAAGCAGAGAATTTATCGATAAGGGAACAGTACTCTGTGATAAGGATATAACACTCCATCAAAGATTCCAAGAGAAAGAGCTAATATGTTAACTATTATGGCACTTAGAAGTTTAAAGAAAGCGATGACCATACCAAATGGAGCAGAAAGTGCCACGGATAATAGTAGAAGAAAGGATTAAAAGACCCAGAGAACTGGGAATCCTATGGTGGATATACGTGAGGTCAAAACCCACCACTTGAAGGTTTTCCTTGGGAGGACCTAGATGAAACTTTGTTTACCAAAATAAAGAATGAGTGGGTGAGAGGGACAAGAGTGTCACTGAAATGCTCAGTGACTTTCCACTGTATGCCAGGGCTTATGGTAGAAGATGCTGTTATAGAAATAGTTTCCTTGATAATAATAGGGATGATAAGATATAGGAATAATAGAGGCCAGATGGTGGCACTTTACTGTCAGCATCAAGGTATGTGTAATTATCATAATGAGTGACAAGTTTGGAGTAGCAGTTACGGAGTCCTCACCTGCCGAGAGCTATGGAGATGGTTAACAGAACCCAGATCACTAGGGGCAACATCAATGAGTAGTTGACAAGGTAATTGCTCAATCTATAAAAGGAAGGAATTCAGGATGGATGATCATAATATTGAAAGGAACATCCCCAATAACGTCATGGTCCCTCGCACAGTTTCTGGACCTGAGACAGTTTTCACACCCAACATTCTTGAGGGAGGACCCTGCAATACCAATAAAGGTACATAGAGCAATGGTTTTCTGAGTCTTCTCCCAAAGGGACTCTGGTTCATTTACTTGGGCAGCTGTTCAATGAGGAAGGAGAATACCCAGATATTTTGAGGGCTGTTGACCTAGACCCAAAGCATCTTTTATGACTCCCTTAGCATGAGGGTGTCTGTGGCCAGGAAATAAAGCTCTGGCTCAGACATCAGTTCAACATGGGTCCACCTGGTCCATGAACCAACTCAGGGGTCACTTTTCTAGTCCCAGAATATATAATTAGAATGGACATTTCTTCTTATTTGGTAGAACCCTCACGTTTGTTCCTTAGTCTGTGGCATTAGACCTGTCACTGCAGGGAAAGCCAAGTATAAACCTCCGAAGCTGCCTTTCCTCCCGCCCCCCTGACCCCTTGCCAAAATCATATGCCAGAGTGAATGGCAAAACTTAGTGCTACCATTAAAGACCTAAGGACAAGAGCTGGTGGTCCCTATCATACCCTTATATATTTCAGCGTTCTGACCCTTACAGATACAAACTGATCCTGGAGGGTGATATTGGACTACTGCAAACTTAACCAAGTAGCAATTGCAAGCTCAACTAATTGCAGTGCTGTACCGAATGTGGTATCTTTCCTGGAGCAGATTTTCCTGACCTCAAGTACATGGCATGCAGCCATTAATTTGGTGAGTAGCTTTTTTTTTTTTTTTTAAATCTCTATCAGGAAGATGCACTAGAGCAGTTTGCATTCGTGTGGGCTGGACAACAATGTATGTTTATAATATTCCCCAAGTCTATGTCTACTCTCCATTTCTATGCCATAAAATAGTTCAAATGGACCTGGACTTTCAGAACATAATGCAGAACGTCAGACTGGTCCACTATATCAATATAATTATGTTAATCAAACCAGATAAACAAGAAGTGGGAAGTATGTTGGAAACTTTGAAAAGATACATGTGCTCCAGAGGGTGGGAGATAAACACTCTGTGAAGATTTAGGGGTTCACCATGTCAGAAAAGATTTTAGGGGTCCAATTATCTAGGGGATGTCAGGACATTTCCTTCAAAGCAGATGGAAAATTATTATATGTTGCATATCTCACAATCCATGGTAGGACCCTTTGGGTTCTGGAGGTAGCATATTCCACACTTACGAATACTGCTCCAACCCATTTAGCAGGTTCCACAGAAGATGTCCAGATATGAGTAGGACACTGAGCAGGAAAGGGCTCCATGGCAGGTCCAGGCTGCAGCACAATCAGCCCTTCTGCTTGGGCCGTATGACCTGGCAGACTTCCTGGTATTAAAATTATGAGTGGTGGGAAAAGATGCTGTAGAGAGTATGGCAAATCACAACAGGAGAATCACAACATTGAACCACGAGTTCTGAAGGAGGGCTATATGCTCTGCAGCAGAAAATTTCACAACATTTGAAAAATTGTTCCTGGCATTCTACTGGGCCTGATACCAACCCTAGGATACCACATGAGCAAGTGGCCAGAAATGCCCATAATGATCTGAGCCCCAAAACAATTCATTGTAAGATGGAAGTTCTACATTTTGGTTAAGAACTGGCAGAGCCAGAAGGCATGATCACGCATCTTGAGCAGGTGTACCTTATTCCCATGAATCCACCACTGTTAGATCAGTGCCTCTCTCGTAGCTCTCATGAAAGCCTATATGGGAGTGACCCTTTTGATTGGCTGATGAAGAAGAAAGAGGACATATTTGGTTTATGGCTCAATATCTGAGTGCATGCTAAAAATATATGGTTCCTTCACTAGAGTCCCACTCAGGGGTTTCCCTGAAAGTAATCAGGGAAAGTCCTCCCAATAGACAGAGATTTAGATGGTGTACTACGTCATTCACTTTGTGTGGAAAGAGAGGAGGCCCGAGGTTGCAATATACATGGACTCACAGACAGTGGCAAAATGCTTGAATGTTTGGTCAAGGTCCTGGAAGAGAAATATTGGAAGGCTAGGCTCAAGAAGTTTGGAGAAGAGGCATTTATATAGACATATAGGTATGGTCAAAGAGTGTGAAGAACTTTATATCACACGTTGATATTTGCCAGAGAGCATCTACCAGGGAATGGTGGTACTAAATGACCAAATAGATGGAATAACAAGCCAGTGGACATCAGCCAGCTTTTGACATTGGCCACCAAAGTGCTGGCACAATGGACATATCAGCAGAATAGCCATGGTGGCAGGGATGGGAGCTATTCATGGGTCCAGCTGATGGGCTTTTTGAAGATACGTCCAAGGCATCTGGAAATGATATCCTGAGAGAATGGGTCACTATCCCCCATAATACAGTACATAATCTCATCAATAACCATTTTGTGATGCTATGTATCTAAAGGAAACCAAGGGTAGAAGTAGGCGTGGACTTTTTTTTACCATCAGTCCCAGTGACCCACTGGGGAATTTGTACCCACAATTCTGCCAGTCTTGAGGTCCTGATTTACAAAGGGGGACACTTCCACAGGTGTACACAGTAAGAGTTCCATTAAACTTTAAGCTATGACTGCCACCTGATGACTTCACACTCCTGTGCCAGAAGAACAGCAGACAAGGAAAGCAGTCACTATCCTGGCAGGTGTAGTTGACCCTGATTGTTAGGTGGAGGTAGGGCTGCTATTACAACATGGGGACAGGAAAATTACATTTAGTACTCCTTTTGGTACTCTCCTATCAAATGTTAATGGTAAATGGACAAGTGCATCAGCCACATACTGAGAAGAGTGTAGTGATCAGGGGCTCAAAGATGGGGACCTGCCAAAGGAAATGAAAACACTAACTCAAAAAGCTATCTGCACCCCTACATTCACAGCAGCACTATCTACAATAGTCAAGACATGGGAACAACCTAAGTATCCATGGACGGATGAATGGATAAGGAAGTTGTGGTACATATGTACAATGGAATATTATTCAGCCATAAGAAAACCAAGGAAATCCTGTCATTTGTGAAAACATGGATGGACCTTGAGGACATTATGTTAAGTGAAATAAGACAACAGAGAAAGATAAATAGTGCATGACTTCACTTATATGTAGAATCTAAACAACTACAACAAAATCCCCAAACTCATAGAAAAAGAGATCAGATTTGTGGTTACCAGAGGTGGAGGATGTGAGGAAGGGGAACTGGAGGAAGGTAGTCAAAAGGTACAAACTTCCAGTTATAAGATAAATAAGTATCAGGGATGCAATGTACAACACGATGTCTATAGTTACCATTGCTGTATGATACATAGGAAAGTTGTTAAGACAGTAAATCCTAAGAATTCTCATTACAAGGAGAAAAATTTGATGTCTTTTTTTCCCGATTTCTTTTAATTGTACCTATATGAGATGATGGATGTTAATTAAACTTATTGTGGTAATCATTTCACAATATATATGTCAAACTATTATGCTGTACATCTGAAACTCATACAATGATGTATGCTAATTTTATCTCAGTAAAACTGGAAAAAATAGAAATTACATAGGCATTCATATGACAAATATATTTAGAAATGACAGTGATGAGAAGGAATTAATTTATAGCGAGAATCACAATAAATTCTACTTGCAACTTTTTCTGCAAAAAAAATGGGGATCTGATCTGGGTCACTATCTCCTCCATCCTTACTGATAAGCCAGCAACTAGTAGGGATGATAATTGTGGGTGAGGGAAGTCTAGAATGGGTACCGGAGGAGGGAGATGATGAGTATTAATTGTGGTCAGGAGACTAGCCGTAGCAGTAGACTGTAGTTCATCTCACTATGCTTCCTCTTGTCAGTTTCTTCAAGCAAAAAAGAATACCTAGAATTCTGGAGGAGCAACTCCCAGATGTGGTGAACTTATTATTTGAAGCAAGTGAGTCTTAGCAGTGGAAGAGGTTGACTATAGTGGATGCTGGGGTGTGCTGCCCAGATCCCCACTTCAGGACAAAGACTCTCATTCCCCTGTTGCCAGGAGTGTTGCCTCCTGATGACTCACAGCTGAGTTCAGTCCAGGGTTTATGTTCTGCCAAAGGCAACCACCTTGCCACGGGGGCAGCTCCCATCCAACGACTGGTCAATGCCTGGGTACGAAGGCCTGGCCCTCTTGACTCAACTTGGGACAAATATGAAGGTCCGTTCCAGATTTAGAGCACTGGTGGGATTGCCGAGGCCTCTGTTGCAATCCAATCACACTTCAAATCTACCTTTGCTTCCTTCACTCTCTTACGGACATTGTACAAGAGAGCAATCCCCGGTAAGCCACCTGTAGGCAATCTCTGTCTCAGGTCTGCTTCTGAGGAACCTGACCTGCAAAAACATGGGACTCCTGGAAGGAAATTTTTTGGTGAGGAAGATTCCCCCTGAGCTAACATCTGTTGCCTATCTTCCTCTTTTTTTTTTTTTTTTGCTTGAGGAAGATTAGCCCTGAGCTATCATCTTTGCCCATCTTCCTCTATTTTGTATGTGGGTTGCCGTCTCAGCATAGCTGACAAGTGGTATAGGTCCACACCCTGGATCTCAGAACCCATGAACTCAGCCTGCTGAAGTGGAGTACGCTGAACTTAACCACTATTGGGGTTGGCCCCAGAAAATTTTTGACAGAATGAACTGGATTGTTCACTAAAACAAATTGTCCAACCATTCCCTTCATTGATTTGACTGGGTACTCTTCTGGGAGGACACATCCTGGGCATAAACTCTCTATGAGAATATGGTCATAAGCTAGTGAAGATATTTTAAGGACCGTTTAAAAACTCAAAATATTATTAAATGTTTTTCTTTCATTTTGTTTAAGACAACATATGTTAATGCTAAGAAATCTTGTATTCCTGCTGCATATTAAGTGTAGTAAAGGAAGCTGGTCTGATCAATATGTTTTCTACAAACATGCCTATTATGTATATGTTATAAATTAAATTTACCACCTCCATAAAAGGCAATTGCACCACATTTTGCAAATCTAGCTGTCCATGAAGATAAAAATATATTGAACCATAAGTGGTTAAACACAACAAAAGAGTGCCACCCTGTGTAACACTCAGCTAGGCAAAGGCAGACAGCACTAATCTGATTTGACACCATCGAGCCTGCTTCATCATCTTGCTCTTGGCAGAATTCCCACTGAAGTTCATACGCACTTTGCTAGAGCAAGGACCAGAGGATGGAGTTCACGGATTTCCTCCAGTGGAAATATGTGTAGGTCAGACTTTATTCCTTGAGCTTTCTTCGCATTTGAGTATAAGATTTTCATACGAAATTTTAGTTAGACATAGGCAGAGCCTGGAAGAAAACAAAAGAGAATAAAGAGCATCACAAAGACATCATTCTTTCCTGGTAATCAGTTGGGTTGCATCCCCGCATTTTTGACCTGGTTTTCAACTGTGATATAAAGTATATGAAACACTTTGTATATACAGAAAATTATCACTTTGATTCAGTCAACCTAGAAAAGACTTTAGTCAGAGAATTGGCTCTGTAACATTCTGATTTCTTAGCAAAGAACAAAATGAAGTGATTTACTCCTAATATTTCTAAAAATACTTGAATGTTTCCTATAGTTGGAACCCAAACGGCCTTAGGTAACTCCAAGAGTAGCTTTTTATTTGAATACAAAGCCACTTACAGAATATTTCATCTTTTTTTTAAGGTTTTTATTTCAAACTATAAAAATTATATATGTCCATAGTGTAGACAATTAGAAAAATACAATGCAGCTACTAAATGCATTTTATAATCTTTGAATTATGTTGGAAAATGCTTGTGTTATAATATTAACTGGAAAAAAGAGGACAGAAAATTGTATATATTATACATACAGCTTATACTGTAATTTACCCATTTCCCTACTGTAAAACATATGTGCTTTCTAATTATTCACTAATTAAAATACTACTGTGAGGAACATTTTTGTGCATAACATTTTCCCATATTTTGAATTATCTTTGAAGGATATGGTAAACACTGGGTCAGAGGTACCAGCACTTTAGTGTTTTAGCATTTTCACGATTTTCCATATTCATTGCATTTTAAATAGTGGAACTGAGAGTCTGAAGGATAAAATATATCTGAATCTTGCTTTGTAGTTTGTTATTGATCCAGATGTTTTTCTGAAATAAGTAGCAAACTTATGCTCAAGACAATACATCTCAAAATCGTTTCTTTTTTATCTTCTTTTTTTAAAAAATTGAGAAATAATTGACATTGCGTAAGTTTAAGGTTTACATCGTGTTAATTTGATACATTTATAGATTGCAGTATGATTACCACCCTAGCATTAGCTCACACCTCTATCATGTCACATAATTATCATTTCTTTTTTGTGGTGAGAACAATTAAGATCTAGTCTCCTAGCTACTTTGAAGTTTATAATACAGTATTGCTGACTATAACCATTATGTTATGCATTAGATATCCAGAACTTACTCATCTACTTGCTGCAAGTTTGTACACTTAACTAGCATCTCCCTACTTCCCCTACGCCCCCAGTGCCCAGTAACCACCATCCTACTCTCTGTTTTTATGAGTTCAGCTTTTTTATATTCCACATATAAGTTATTGTACTGTGTTTGTATCTCTCTCTCTGACTTATCTCACTTAGCATAATGGCCTCAAAGTCCATTCATCTTATTGCAAATGGCAGAATTTCCTTCTTTCTTATGGCTGAATAATATTCCATTGTATATATACAGCACATCTTCTTTATCCATTCATTGGTTGATGGACATTTAGGTTATTTCCATATCTTGGCTATTGTGAATAATGCTGCAATAAACATGTGAGTATAGCTATCACTTCAATATCCTGTTTTCATTTCTTTTTTCACCTTTCTTTTTATCAGCAGAAATCTGTCTCAATTTTATACCATGTACCACATATATCTTATACCAGCTTGAGAAGACAATGCTTTGTACTGTAAATTGTGAAATATAACCTATTAAAAAGAACAATATGAGTTTTAAAAAATAGACTCTCAAGAAAACACAACTTCTGGGCCAGCCCAGCGGTGTAGTGGTTGAGTTCATGTGCTCCACTCCGGTGGCCCAGGGTTCATAGGTTTGGATTCCAGGTGCAGACCCAGCCCCTCTTGTTAAGCCACACTGTGGCGGCATCCCACATAAAATAGAGAGGACTGGCACAGGTGTTAGCTCAGCGACAATCCTCCTCAAGCAAAAAGAGGAAGATTGGCAACAGATGTTAGCTCAGGGCCAATCTTCCTCTCACACGCACACACACACACACAAAACCAAAAAAACCCAACCACAACTTGGTTACAAAATTCTCAAGGATTTCTACCAACTACTTATTCTAATTAATCGAAAACTGCTATATTTCCAATGAAGGTAATATAAAGAAAGGAGTAGGGGAAAGAGAATAGTAAGTGATGGTAGAAAGGTGTTCTTTTGACTTGATTAGTCAATATGATGGGAAGAAATGAAGGGAGGCAGAGGAACAGAAAAATAAGGTTCTTTCAGTACTGAGCAAGAAGATATCATTTCTATCTCTTTGGTTTTCCATACACAAATATCAATTCCTGTCTCCTTTTGTTCCCCCTGCAAAATATTCTGATAATTTTCTAGATCTGAATAGTGTGTCTCTTATGGAGTCTATACCAAGGGACCAAAGCAGGCTTGAGAATAAGGATATATATTTTCACATCTGCAGAAAGATATTTACAAGGTCTGCTCAACTATAAACTCCATTAGAACTACTCCATTTGAACTATCAATTCCTGAACAATTCAGTGCTTTACCCTACCCTGGGTATGTTTTCAGCAGATTGTTGTGTTTATGTGTATTTGATTCACATTTTATATTGATCTGATAATTCCAACATTTGAATAATAAAATCTTGGAATGAGGTGAATATAGAACTTTCCAATTCTACAGAAATGGTCCTGGTGCAGCATACGTTGTCTCATATGGCATAAATACTCCGCAACCATTTCTGTTAAGGAATTAAATTAGTAAGGATCTAGATAAAACTGACACTTGGCTAACTTTTTTTGGCACCTATATATCCCCACAAACTTCTAATCACAACTGGCTTTCAGTTTTTGTTCAGTAATTAGTTTTTTGTGTAGGTGACCATATATTTTATTATCCAAGCTAGAATAAAAGGGAGTGACGGGAGGATGCCTTGAAATATCTACCACAGACAAGAGACATAAGCCATCATTATCCAGAGCAAACAGGGACATATTGTCACCCTATTTGTAAGGCAGGAGGGAATTATCACTGTGGCTGGCTACATAATTTGTGAGACTCATTGCAAAATGAAAATGCAGGGCTCCTTGTTAAAAAAATATTAAGAATTTGAGGACGGTGATAGTAGAGCATTAAACCAAATCTGGGGGCTTTCTGAGAGTGGGGTCCTATGTGACTGCACAGGTCACATGTCCATGAAGATGGCTCTGGTTATCACTGTTGGAATATTTAGGTTCTAGAACTTTCTTTCCTCACCAAGTAAATGTCAACACATATTTTTGTTCTGTTTTATTAATTTTTTTTTAATTTTAAGAGAATCTATGATCATCTTGCTAATTTAAAGTCTGTGTGTATAAAGTAAAATTCAGCTGTCTTGAGCTTTCTGCCTGCAATTCTGTCATTCTGACATGAGCCTAAGAACGGAGGACGAAAGGAGAATGGAATCCTAGGAAGTTCACATTTAAGAAATTTAAGAGGTTTTAGTTTTTTGCGCAGAACTAGCTAGTGTTAACATTATTGATGTGATTTTGTTCTAATCATTTAATAGAGTCCCCTATTTATAGGCAAAAAGTGTCAGTTTAAAAACATAAACATTTGATTTAAATACCTAGTAGGAAAAAGTACAGTAAAGAACGTTACTCAAACATCTGTAAAATGCAGAGAAAATCACAATTAATGCAGAGAGAAAGGGGGAGGGTGGAAGGAATAACATAAACCTAGTATTTATCAAGAGGCAGCCATACCCCTGGCATTTTGATGAAGTAGCTAGGAATTGGCCATCAGGTGCTACTGCTTAATTGTGAGGAGCTGAGACTGGCCCCAGAAAGTGGGAAGAATTGTCTAGCAGCTAAAACTCTGCTTATAAAAAGAGCAGCTCCAAATGGGGCCCATGAACTAGAGAAGGAGAATCTCCCTCTCCTGAAAGGAATCTATATTTATAAACTAGCTTTAAAAGGAACAAACATGAAGGTGAGGGAGCATTGCTGAGCGAAAACAGAATAATGGCATCCATGATAGATTCTCACTAATGAACATGGGTCATACCTCTTAGATTGATATTGATTTGCACGCTAGATTATTTTTTATGATGCTACATGATGGAAGAGAAGCTTTATTCAGAGGTACACAGATTACCAGCCTCATGTGGTATGATTTCCATGATACTGGAAAGCCTCATTACCATCCCAAACTTCAATTTTTCACCTGTTGGTCAGAGTCCCGAATTCCCCAATAAAGCTAGTTTCCTTAGAGGGGCTGGCCCCGTGGCCGAGTGGTTAAGTTCACGCGCTCCGCTGCAGGCGGCCCAGTGTTTTGTTGGTTTGGATCCTGGGCGTGGACATGGCACTGCTCATCGGGCCACGCTGAGGCGGCGTCCCACATGCCACAACTAGAAGAACCCACAACGAAGAATATACAACTATGTACCGAGGGGCTTTGGGGAGAAAAAGGAAAAAAATAAAATCTTTAAAAAAAAACAAAACAAAAAAAACTAGTTTCCTTAGAGTTTTTAATCTACTCCTTGAGGAAAGGAAATGTCTTTGTCTTGCTTACCTTCTGTTAGTTTGATTAAAGTCTAATTTTTTAGTTCCAGAGTTATAGTCTACTCTTTCTTTCTTCGCCTCTCTCTGCCTTTCTCTCTTTATCCAGATGGGCGGACAGAGACACATGGTATGGATAGACTGTGCAATGTACCTTCAAAGCCCAGTAAAAGAGAAAAGAGGGGGCCCTGATCAGAGGAGGATGCCCTTTTTCCATCTCTACAGGCGGACTTTGGAGAAGAGAAGGAGGGTTATCATCCCACAGGCCCTCAGAAAGATGGATCCTTTCTTGTCAGCCCAGAGGAAGGAGAGCACTTCCTTCAGAGGGTCAAGACAGATTAACGGCAGCCTCACAGGTTGAGTATGAGTCCTGTTTCCTTGGAGCCTCTTTCTATGGAGTGGCCACGTGGGCAGAGGCCAGCATCCTGATCATGACAGTCCACTGGAGTATATCAAAGGTTAGTCGGTGTTTCGGGAGCAGGGCGAGAAACAATCACCCAAACTTTTAAAAATATGCTGCTAATAACCAGACACACATTCTTGTGTCAAATATTGCTTGGTACCTACACTGAAACTGTGATAGTTAATCAAGTTGCGTCAAGCACCTATGTATCTCTGGCCTGCAGACTTCAACCACTTTATGGAACAGTCTGATACCCAAAAAACTGTGGTAACGAAGTAATATTTGCTTAGATCTAAGGCCCTGGGATCCAGGAGGAGAAGTTTATGGGGATTGAACTTGAGACCTGATTAGTGCAAATCTTTCAGGCGGCATCATTTCTGACTTTATCAGAGGAGCTTCCTGGAGAAGCTGGCCTTGCACAGAGAAAAGCAGGGAGAGAAGTCCACGTGTGACTGTGACCAGGTGCCTTGGTGTCCTAGGCAGACAAAGCCTGTGTAGATTTCTACGCTGTTAAGGTTGGAAACTGTGCCATGAGTTTTCTTCAACTTCTCTAAAATACTTTGAAGAGTTTTAAACTCAATAAGAAAGATCTGTTTATAAAACATACTCTTGTTAAAGGTTTTTTTTTCTTTCTGTATTCTTTTTCAAGGTAAGATTTAACTTCTAATTCATAAGAATTTCCAAACAGATTCATGTAAAACATCTGGTGCACTGCAAAATCATAGGGTATCATTTCTCTCATTTGAGAACATAATCAGAAATAATCCCTTTGCTCAGAAATAGCCTAATGCTTTAAATTTTCTTGTTGGTGTACTTTTTGACTCTTAAAGCGTTCAAGTGTTCTCCTTAAAGTATCTGGAAAGCTTGAATAAGTGGTTGTAGAGTATTTTGAGGAGCATCCTGAGAGAATGGGAGGAGAACTGCACTTGGGATCCATTACAGCTGTGTGATTTAGGACAAATTGCTTGCTTCTCTGAGCTTCAGTTTTTTTTTCAACTATACAATGCAGATAATAATATCTATTCTACCTACCTCACAGGGGTAAAGAATAAATTAAACTATATAGGTGAAAGAACTTCAAAAATTGATGTACGTGTGCGCCTGCCTGGTAGCGCAGCTGTTAAGTTCATGCGCTCTGCTTCAGCAGCCAGAGGTTTGCAGGTTCTGATCCCAGGTGTGGACCTATGCACCGCTTATCAAGCCATGCTGTGGCAGGTGTCCCACATAAAATAGAGGAGGATGGGCACAGATGTTAGCTCAGGGCCAATCTTCCTCAGAAAAAACAGGAGGATTGGTGCCTGATGTTAGCTCAGGGCTAATCTTCCTCTTCAAAAAAAGGTGATGCACATGTATAAGTATTTTTATATACTGGTCAATCCGGACGAAAAAGATCACCGATTAAAGGATGAAGTTAAACCTTGCACTGATATGACTGTTTAGTCCAACCTTTTTGGAAAGAGTGATATTTAAACTTCAATTCTGATACTCTTTAACCCAAAAATGAAAGAAAAACTAAAGGAATGTTAAGTATTTTTTAAAGAGGAATTCACGATGATAAGCCTCAAGGAACTTATGTTATTATTTAATTCTTTTTCCTCAGTGCCTAGACAGTGTCTGGCATATTATGGCTCCTCAATAAATCTTTAAGGAATAGAATGCTAGGAATTCGAGCCTCACTTAGAAAGACACTCAGTTTCTAGAGTTCAAATGAAAACCCAAATACGATTTTAAATTAGAATTATCTTTACATGTTGAAATATTGATACGAACAAGTAGAGTGACCTGCTTAAAGAACAAAGAATCGTTTTTGACCGAACATCCCATATAAGAAGTTTAATTCATCATAAATATTCACGGAAACTATTCATCCAGCAAGAAATTTATATTTGTCAGCAGGAAGGCATCGTTCTTTGGATGTCCACGATAGTCTGTTCAACACACTAGGTGTTTTTTGCCTATTTTGTCAGAGGCATTTGGACTTGTTAATAAAATACATTATCCTATATCTAAACAGCAAACATACATTCCAAGCATGTTGGGGCAAGCCACTAACCACCCATTTAAGACAAATCTTCCCATTTGACTTTCAGAGCAAAAATGGAAACTGTCTGTTTTGATTTAAATCTGTCCCAGAGCAGTTTCCATGAGTTAACACAGCTGAATTGTAAACCTAGGAACAAATAAACAAACGAATACCCAAGTGGCTTTGAACAATTGAACCACTGCATGGTTTCCAGTGGGTGCATCCTTCTCCCCAAGCCTGCATTATAATTAAGAGGTTGCAATGGAAAGAAACCTGGGACAATGGCACAGGGAGAGAATGCTAAAATACTAATGAGAGGAAAAACCTGGGACAATCTATTTAATAACCTCACAGCCATTGTTCACATCAGAGTGACAAACAGTATAATATGGTAGAGCTCTCTGTGCCCTGGCTGTTCAGTGCTGCCTCCACATTTCTTTACTGTGCCAGAACTACTTACCTTCTTTTTACAACCCTCACACACATTAAGTCGACAAGGGACGGAGAAAGCCTGCCACTGCGGCACAGGAAAAAGAGGAGAGTGGTGAGGAATTGGGTCAGACTGGTCAGGGGATAAAGATAAATCTAGAATGGACATATAAGGGATAAGACTAATGCGAGACACAAAACCCAGCTATTTTAGTTTTTAGTTCTACATGTAAGAAGTAATCAATGCCCTTAGTTTTGTTTTTTTCTCCCTGAGTTTTATGCTGTACTAATTTCTTTTAAGTCTTCTAATTGGACTCAAAATCACATTACAATAGTCAGGGCATTTGAATTAATAGAAACAAAATAAAACAAACAATGCTAGAAAAGGTACTTTGACAGATTTTAGGATATGTCTTTTTGAGGGTGTGAAAGTTATATTGAGGAACATTGAAGGGTCCAAAGTGCTTGGCACTTTCTTATGGAGAGATACATAGTTTCAACTTGGCTGCTCCTTCATTGGGTGGCTCAAAAAGACCAGGGATCAACAACCTCCACCCCAATAGGGTACAGGGATAATGCATAAATGCATACATTTGACCAGGTATGAAATGAAAGGGAACGGCAGGCATGTTACTTTTGTCTGTGATAGACTAGCCCTCCTACAGAACAAATATAAAAGTTAAATTTTTAAACAAAACGTAGTCAAACAAACACACACACACACACTCAAACAGAAAACAACCATTTGAAGGCATTAGAGCAACCAAAGCATCCAGAAAAAAGGGAAACACTTTCAGTTGAGCCAGACCTCATCGCTCCTATTCTATTCCTTAGGGTCAGTCTTAGAGTTATGTTAAGGGTTAGAGAGTCTGCCGATTCCAAGCATGGTGCATGGAGGCTGAACTGAACTCAACACTAATGTGGAGCTTGCAGCAGTCTCAGTGGACTGCGCAGACAAAAGTTGGGGTTTAGAGTTATCAGGATACCCGGGGTTTAAGGGGCCAAGATCCTGGAGAAAAGAGAACTGCAAAGAAGTAAGCCCAAGGCACTACATGATATTTCCGCCTGGGGACATGTGTAACTCTGAAACAGTACTTAAGTGAAGCCAAATGCCAAGAGACCAGGAAACGAAGTAGAAAGCAAGTGCTAAGAGCTAAAGAACCAAGCAAAGATTTGACAGTCTCAAAATTATGGAGAGACACAATCTGGAGTTTTAGGTCAACTATGGAGGAGGGGCTATGAAACCTCCAGGCCTTCAACTGAGGCCTCCTGAAGGTGCATGCCCTAGTGAGAGCAAACAAATATATAGCTTTGGGTGGGTCAAAGTAATCTTCTCTTATTTTATCTACCAGAAGAAAATTCCATTTTCTTTGGAGAAGATAATATCACCCAGATTCTTTACAACTTTTCCTACATAATATTTGACATTCAATCAATATTAGCAGGCATCCTAGAAAATAGGGCCAAATGACCAAAAATCAAAAATCAAAACATACAATTGAACCAGAGCAATAGAATATCAAGAAATTAGAATTACTAGATTGGCGTTAAAGTAACTATGATTAATATGTTCAAGAAAATAAATGAAAAGAGGGAAAACTTAACAGAGACCTGGAATTAAAAAAAAGAATCATGAGGAAATTCTAGAAATGAAAAATATAATAGTTGAAATTAGAAACTCAATTGATGGGTTTAACAGCAAATTAGAGGGAGGAGAAAGCAAAATGCAAATAGTAGAAAACATCCAAGTTGAAGTATGAAATGCAACAAGAATGAAATATACAAAAAAAGAGACGTATGAAACATAGTGAAGAAGAAAATTCTAATATGTATGTAATCGGCGTGTCAAAATGAGACGAGATAAAATTCAAGCAAGATATTTGAAGATATATTGACTCAAATGTTCCAGAAGTTCTGGATCTATCGGACTGTAGATTCAAAAATTTCTACAAACCCCAAACAGAGTAATACAAAGAAAGTTATACCTAGATATATGATAGTAAAAGTGCTGACAAATAGAGATGAAAATATAATTTTAAAAGTGGGCCTTTCCCCCCAAAGACTCTTAACCTTCCAAAGAGTAGTAGCCGACTGTCAGTGAGAAATCCAGGAAACCAGAAGAAATCTGTTCAAATCTCCAGCTGTAATTATGGATCTTCTATTTTTCCTTTTGGTTCTATCACATTTTGCTTTATAGATTTTGAAGTTATGTTCTTAGTACCGTGTAAATTTAGGGCTATTGTATCCTCTAGTTGAATTGACAATTTTACAGTTATAAAACGTTCCTCTTTATTTCTAGAAAATGTGCATGCCTTCCACAGGAAAAAATACAAGTTATTACTAAGAGAAATAAAAAAAACTAAATAAATAGAAAGATATATCATGTTTATGGGTTGGGAAACAATACCAAAAAGATGTCAATCCTCTCCAATGTGTGTGTGTGTGTTTAGTTTAAAAAAAATGCAATCCTCAATAAAAATTCTAGTAGGTGGGGGCATGTGTGTGTTTGCAAATGAAAAGGCTGATGCTAAAATTCATATAAAAATGCAAAGGGCCAAGGACAGCACATAAAATTTGAAAAGGAAGATCAAAATTGCTGGACTTATTGACGCATATGATCACTTGACTTTTTTACTAAGGTACTACTGTAATGCAGTAGAGAAAAGAGTCTTTTCAATTAACGATACTAGATCAATTGGATGTACACATCTAAAAAATGACAATTCCCTTATTTCATACCAAAGACAAAAAATCACTTCCAGACAGATTGATTGTGGATGTAATTGTGACAATTAAACAATAAAGCTTCTAAGGATAATACATGGAACAGAAGTCATTAAAATATGGTCTAGAGGACAAATCCAGCCTGCCACCTATGTTTGTAAATAAAGTTTTATTGGAATACAGCCACTTCCATTCATTTATACATTGTTTCTAACTGCTTTTGTGCTACAGTGACAGAGTTGAATGGTTGTGACAGACAGTGTATGGCTTGCAAAGCTCAAATATTTACTATTTTGTCCGTTACAAAAAAAGCGCCAGTCCTTGACGTAGAAGAATACTGTCATGTCCTTGTGAGAGGTGAAGATTTCTTGAATTTAATACAAAAAGCACAAATCATTAATTAAACATTTGTCAAATTGTACTTCATTATTATTAAGAATTTCTGTTCTTTGTAAGATACTGTTAAGGAAGAGTGGGAGAAGCTTTTTGTAATATCTGTCTGACTGTGGTACACTGTATTATTTGTTCACTGCTTTTTTTATCCCTGCGTTCCCCCCCCCCCCACCTTTAATCTTCCCTTCGAGGGAGAGTGTACTTCCCTGCCCCAATGACTTTGGCCTTCATCTTGTGACTAGTTTTGGCCAATGGTATGTAAATGGACATGGGTTTTCCATGCTTTTAGAGGCATTGCTAATTTCTGCTAACCCCATCTCTTGCTCTGACCTTAAACTATGAGAATAGAATATCTCAGATAGTGGGTCCAATCTACAGCTTGATTTCTGGAATGAGAAGACACATCAAGCCAAGCCAAGCCAAGCAAATCTGAGCTCAGCTTAGTCTAGCAGAATCCAGAAGAACTGCAACAGACCTGCAGCTCACATGTAAAGAGATCATGAAATACATATTTGTTGTTTTAAGCCACTGAGATTCTGAGGTTGTTTGTTAAGTGACATAACGTCATGAAAGCTGACTAATATATAGACAAAAGATACACATCCAGAAAAAAAAGGCATGCAAATCGATGAGAAAAATAAAACAACCTAATTAAAAATGTGCAAGAAGGATCTCAAAAATGGCCACTAAGCATATAAAAAGTTGCTCAAAATGCAACTTCAATGCAAATTAAAACTAAAAAGAAACATCACTATGTGCCCACAAGAATGGCTAAAATGAAAGAAAAAAACCCTGGCAGTGCAAGTGTTGACAAGGATACGGAACAACGACAACTAACATAGGATGCTGATTGGAGAATAAACTGGTATAATTACTTTCAAAAACAACTTGGTAGCATCTACATGAATACACGTATAACCCTATGATCAAACAATTCTCCTCCTGGGAATGTACCGAATAGAAATGAATATCAATGTGTAACAAAAGGCATTTATAAGAATATTAGTAGTAGCATTATTTGTAATAGCCCCAAATTGGAAACAGTCCAAATACCCATCATCAGCAGACTGAATATATAAATTGCGGTGTATTTATTTAGGGAAATACTATACAGCAATGAAATAGAAGAAACCATTGTCAAGCACATTAACATAGATGGATCTCACAGGTGTAATTTTGAGCAAGAGGAGCCAGGTGCAAAAGAGTATGTCCTGTATTTTATATTCTATAAATTGCAACAATAGGAAAATTAATTTTGCAAAATGGAAGTCAGATTAGCGGTTATCTTTGGGTGCAGTAAGCACTGAGAGGGAGCACAAAAAAGTGTTCTGAGGTGCTTGTAATATTTTGCATCTTGATCTAGATGATGGTTACATGGATGTGTTTACCTTGTAAAAATTCTTTGTACACAATATTTGCACACTTTATGCTATACTTTTGATAAAATGTCTACAAAAAAGGAATAGGGAGACCTATAAACTGAGAGCGTTTGGGAGGTGAGTGTGCATGCTCACGCTCACACACACACACACACACACACACACATATTGCTCAAAGGAATTCAAAAACAAATATATCTTGAGGGATAAAGTCAGCTTACATGTCTTCTGCTTAAGGAATTTTATTTGATCCTGTACCAACTAAAAATTGAAGATGATTTTTTCCTTCATGTAAACATTACATTGGGCATAAAAGTAAGACAATATATAATTCTATTTAACTTTCAAATCTTACAGTCTAAGAAAAATATTCAATAGTAATAGGTCCCTGGTGATACTAACAATTGACTGTGAACAATTATTATAGAACTTTTTTTCTGTTAAATGTAGAATTAGAATATAAGATCTACTTTTAAATACAGAAGGCTAGAATGTAAGATCCACAAGGGCAGGTATTTCATGATGTTTATACACTACCGTAAGCCACATGCCTAGAAATTTGCCTTGTTTGTGGTAATGCTCAATAAATCTTTATTGAATTAATATAAAATTAGATAATTTCTTTTCTTTAAGAATTTTGAAATCTTTTTTTTTTTTCCTCCCCAAAGTCCTAGTGCGTGGTTGTATATTCTAGTTGTATGTCCTTCTGGCCCTTCTGTGTGAACCACCGCCACAGCATGGCAATTGACAGACGAGAGGTGTGGTTCCATGACTGCGAAATGAACCTGGGCTGCTGAAGTGGTCAGCACCAAACTTTAACCACGAGGCCTTCAAGGCTGGCTCGATAATATCTTTATTCAACATGAATAATCTAAATACTATAGTTCCACTGTGTCTTTATATCCCTATGCTCAATGTTTTGATTCAGGATGGCAAAGTGAGGATCCTGAACTCACCTCCTTCCAGGAACATGTGGAATCTACACTACATATGGACCAACGTCATCTGAAAAAACCCAAAAACTGGCATGAGGTGAACGAAAGAAGGCCCACATTGAAGCAGGAGGAAACTCAAAACTCAGAGCTTCTCCCTGAGGAGTGAAGGGCTTGAATCCCTACATTGGGCACTCCCTACTCTTAAGACTTCCACCTGAGAGAGAAGCCCTTCAAACACCTAGCTTTGAAAACCAACCGGGCTCACAATCGTGAGACACTCAAGGCTATAAGCATCTGAAAAATGGCTATTAAAGGGCTCACACATTTGGCTTCACCTGCTTCTGGGTGGAAGCAGCCAATTGAGGGCCGTCTGGACTTGGTGTGGGAGAAGCTGATTTGCTTGGCTTGAGGGGCAGGCACGGGATTTGGCACACATTTGGAGCCCTGCTGGGGTGTTCTCCTAGATGGAGACTGGCTCCACCGTCTTTGGGTTCTCCCTCTGCCATGCTCTAGAGCACCAGTATCTCTTAGAGACAAGCTCTTACATGCTTCTGGCGCCTGGTCTTTGTGGCTGTTGCCCAGAGGATGCCCCTTGATCAGTGGGCTCTGGTGGCCAGGTGTCCTTATGTTTCTGGGTCCCACAGGACCGCAACCAACGGAGAGACAGTTCTTGGCCTACTACCACGCTAAGGGCACTGCACAGACAGCAGGCTGAAACACACCTCCAGTCTTTCTGTGAAAGAGGCCTATTTGATTGTCCCGGAGCTTCGGCCTGAGAGGCAGGCTTCAGGTTTGGCACATACCTACATGCCTACAGACACGCTCTCAGGAACCACAGGCTGGTGCACATCATCTTTTGCTCTCCCTCTGCCTCACTGCAGCTCGGCGGTATCTCCCAGACAAGAGTTGATGCACTTATCTGGAGACTTGATTTTTGGGACTGCAGCCTGGAGGACACTTCTAGATTGTCAGGTTCTGGTGGCCAGTGGGGCTTACACTTGCTGACTCATAGGACTGTGGATATTTACATACTTTAAAAGCTGCTGCCTCAGGGTCTGGCTTCCAATCAGACTGAATCTCGGTGCAGATTAAGATTCTCCTCTTTTGGAAACTGATAAGTCTTGGCACAACCTCAACTGCTGGGAGCCATCAATAAAATAATAAATAAAATAAAATAGGCTGCTTGCACAATCACTATGGTTTGAGAGATAAGAAAAACCTAGGGCAGGGTTGAACGATAAGTTTCATCTCCTATATGAGGCCACTCCTTCAAGTCTCAGAGAGGTAGCTATTTTATCTAATGCATAGAAACCAACAGAAAAAGTTAAGGAAAATGAAGAGACAAAGGAATATGTTCCAAATAAAAGAACAAGCTAAGGCCTCAGAAAAAAATCCTTAATGAGAAGGAGATGCGTAATTTACCTGATAAAGAGTTCAAAGTAGTGGTCATAAATATGCTCACTAAACTCGAGAAGAATGGATGAACTTAGTGAGAACTTCAGCCAAGAGAGAGAAAATATAAGAAAATACCAAAAAGAAGTCACAGACCTGAAGAATACAACAACTGAACTGAATGATCCTATGCTCCTTAAATTTTTAAATTTTCACTTATAAGAATGACTTACAAGGTACGAATTTCTGCTATTAGAAAAATTGTAATGTTTTCTAAACATACTGTCTTTTGTCCAGATCTCACATTTTGATTATTGTTTGATGTCTGAGAAACTTAGTTGATAGCAATCCAACAATATTTTTTTAAGCACCGAATGTGACAGAAATCCTGTATAGAAGTTGTGTGATACGGTCCCTACAGCCGCTTTGTGAGAACACAAAGTACAAAATGGGAGGGACTACCAAAATTAGCTTGCTGGCGTTAGAGGGCACACTTGGGGATTAGAGGAAAACTGGAACAAGCAAAATGGCGCCAACTATGGGTGCTCTAGCACGGTGCTTTTCTAGAACAGCGTGCCTATGTATCATCTTGTTAAAAGTTAGATTGTGGTTCAGCAGGCCTGGTTTGGGCCTGAGATACTGCATTTCTGACAAGCTCCCAGGTGACACCAAGGCTGCTAGTCTGTAGATGCATTTCGCGTAGCAAGGGTGTAAAATGCATAAAAAGAAGATACCAAATTTGATGTGATGGAAAATAGCAAGTTTTATGAGACTGGTGAGACAAGAATACAGGTAGATTCTGGTGCTAATGAAAACAACAGCAATAATTATAACCATTTATTGAATTTTTACATAAATTATCTCCAATTCTTATCCTGTCAGTTACAGAAGCAATAGCAAGAAACCAAGAAGATCAATGTGAAAAACAGAGAGGAAGGGAGACAAGGACTTTATTAAGGCAAAATAAGTCAGAGAGGGCCAAGAAGTAATGAAGACACAATGCGCAGCACCATGCTCCGGGGTTTGCTTTGGAATCCCATATCAATATTAAAGTGTCGATGACACGGGGTTGTCTTGATGGTCTGGAATTGCTTTGAAGCAATCATACCAACTTCCACCTGAGCTTGCAAGGTCTTCCTTTATATTCATAAAAATCCAGGTTGTGCGTTGGCTTCATAAAGGAAAGTGCTGAGGCTGTGCTCTTCTCTTTTGGTTGTTTGCCTCTGTTCCCCATCCCCCACCCCACTGGTTTGTAACTGCCCAGTATAAGAGTCTGAGTTCACACTGGGGACCTGAAACCGTAAAGAATATCACAGGATGTACATAAGTCACTTGCAAATTGAGCACTGGAATACCAGACCCTCACCTTACAAGGCAGAATACTTTGCGGTTTGTAGATAGTATAAGAAATGTGTAGACCTTTGAATTAAAAACAGGGAAAAATTCTCCTAGGTCTAGTTGTGGTGAAGAGTAACTTGGCAGCATCTTAGAAGGTTAAGAGAGTGGAGCTGGCCACCCAACTCTTTTATGAAGTCAAGGGAAATGCTGGTTGTAGGGTCATCTTAGGATAGATGAATGACCTGCCCTGTCAACGCTATTCAGAGGTCACTGTCCTTGGGGAAGAGGATCTAAGGCCAGATACATGTAGGATATGCTCTCTGCCTCTGCTTAATTTTCTATTGCCAATATGTGAATTTTCAATATGTGTTTATACAGCTGCTCAAGTCACAAGTGCTTTGTGCTGGCAAATAGAAACTCTAGGCAGAAAAACTCCTCTTTCAAAATTAGGAAAGAAAAAAGATATTCAGATCCCATTAGTCTGCTTTATGAAAACAACATTTTAAAGTTAGCTAAAGCATATATGTTCTGGTCATCTGAAAACATTGTCAGTGTCAGATGCATGAAACTTTCAGATAAAGAGATATGTAGGGCAATGAGAAATGTATTTATCTTTTCATTTGGGCTTAAACAATTAGAAATAATTGTTACTCATTTTTATCACAAAGCAATACATTATCACTATAGAAACTGTAAAATACCAGTAAGTAGAAGAGAAAGCAATCAGCCATAGTTCCACAACGTAGTTAATATTTGGTGTGTGTTTTTCCAATCTGTTTTCTATGTATATTTTATATGCTGTGTGACATAGTTGTCACTGTCCATATTAATCTGAATTCTGCTTTCGAAAGTTAGCATTATACCAGTTCTTAACGTAACAGATGAAGCCTTATGGGGGTATTTCTTATGAAATTATCAAGCATTTCACCCCGGGAAGGTTAAGAGGATTAAAATAAATGGATAGTTCTATTAAGTACAACGCACAGTCCAGGAAACAGCTTTTTCTTTAGTGTGAAGACTCAGTAAATGCAATTTAAAACTTTTATAGCATTTGTCTGAACTTCTATCAGATTTCAAAGGGAGATTATATTGTGAGGAGGTAAGATTTTTTCTTCTTTCTGAATATCTGAATTTGTGTAGGAATCGATCTATAAAGTTCCAGTTAATAAAATCAATCCAGGGTTTGGTGTAGACAAAAGGAACTGGGCGGACGTTTACCTCCTCACTGACTACCACGATAGCCTTAAATTTTCTTTCTTAATTTGAAATACGGATTATTAAGGTATACTTTGTGTAAAGTAAAATGCATTTCATATATACAGGCTGATGAGTTTTGACAAATTTCTACACTTACGTAATCGCTATCACGAACAAGGTAGAGAACAATTCTACCATTCCAAAAGGGTCTCTTGGGCTGCTTCCCCCCCATTCTCTTCCTACCCCCAGCCCTAGGCAACCACCAACCCACTCTCTGACTCTATAAATTGGCTTAGCCTATTCTAGAATTTTATATAAATGAAATCATATAGTAAGGGTTCCATTGTTTCACTTTTTTTGTTCAGTAAAATATTTTTGAGATTCATTTGTGTTTTTGTGTGCAACAATTTGTTCCTTTCCATTTTTAAGTAGTATTCCATCGTATGGCTGTTTCAGTTTGTTTATCCATTTACCAGGTGAGGGACATTTAGATTATTTGCAGAAACATTCTTGTATAGGTTTTTGTATGAACACAAGCTTTCATTGCTCTTCAGTAAATACCTTCGGAACAGGATTGCGGGGCCTTCTGATAAGTGTGTTTAACCTTCTGAGAAATTGTCAAACTGTTTTCCAAAGTGGCTATATTATTTTGCATTCCCAGCAACAATGTATCAGAGTCCCAGTTGTTCCCCATCTTCATTAGCACTTGATGTTGTCAGACACCTTGAGGGTTGAAGTGGCATCTCAATGTACTTTTAACTTGCATTTCCCTAATAGCTAATGATGTTGAGCATCTTTTATTTGACCATTTATTTCATTGCGGAAGTGTCTATTCAAATCTTTTGCTCATGTTTTAAAAATTGGCTGTTTGCTTGCTAGAGTTTTTTTAAACAGCTTTATTGAGGTATAATTGATGTAAATAACTGCACATATTTAAGGGTACAATTGGTAAGTTTTGAAATATGTATACACATGAAACTATCACCACAATCAAACTAGTGAACACACCCATCACTCCAAGACTTCACGCTTCTTTGCTGTACTCCATGCTCCCACTGCTTACCCACTGGCATCCCCAGGCAATCACTGATCTGTTTTTTAAACCTAGAGAACGCTTCATTCTGTTATTTTAGTGGTTGCTTTAGTTTATAACACACATCTTTAACTTATCACAGTCTACCTTCAAGTGATACTAAACTATATAGAGTAGATGAACTTTATAATAGTATACTTCCTTTTCTTCCCTCCCTGGACTTTATGCTATGATGATGTATTTTAGATGCAGGACAGGTTATAAACTCCACAATATAGTGTTATTACTTTTGCTTAAAAAATCAATTAATTTTATTTATACTTTTTAAAATTTTTAGTGGGTTTACAATATGTATGTTTAATTAAGGACAGTCTACTTTTAAATAATATTATATTACTTCCCGTGTAGTATAAGAAACTTACAACTGCATACGCCCATTCCTCTCTCCCACCTTTTGTGCTATTTTTTCAAATATATCAATTTTACATATGACATATGATACCATATATTGTTACTATTTACTTTAGACAGTAAGTTAATTTTAGGATCTCTGAAAAAAAGACTTTTAATTTTACTTTAACCATTTCTAGAGATACTCTTTTTCTTTGTGTAGACTCAAGTTTGTCTGATACCATATTCCTTTTGCTTGAAGAATTTCCTTTCATATTTCTTGTAATGCAGGTCTTTTGGAAATTAATTCTCTCAGCTTTTGTTTGAGAAAAATCTTTATTTTTTCCTCAGTTTTAATCATTATTTTGAGTGGGCGTAGCCTTCTTGCTTGACTTTTATCCATTCACTGCTTTACTGGTGTTATATATTTTTTCTGGCGTGCATACTTTCAAACAAGAAGTCTGCTGTAATTCTCATCTTCATCCCATTATACACATCTTTTTTCTCTTCAAGACTTTATTGTTTTCTCTCATTTTCAGCAGTTTGAATATAATGTAACTAGATTTTAAAATTTTTATTATTATTATCAGTGTTTTCCGAGTTCCTTAGATTTTTCGTTGGATGTAGTTCATCATTTTTGGAAAATTCTTGGCCATTGTGTGTTCCAATATATCTTTCACCTAATTTTCTCCTTCTTCTCTAGGATTACAATCATACAAATTATAGACTGTTTGGCAGCTCTTGGATGCTCATTTCTGTTCTGTTTTGATTTGATTCCTTTTAGTCTTTGTGCTTTGGTTTATGAAGTTTTTGTGGTCCTATCTTCACGTTCACTGATTCTTTCCTTAGTTGTGTTGAGTCTGTTTACGAGCCTGTCAAAGCCATTCTTCATCCTGTTACCATGTTTGTTATTTTAGACTTTCCATTAGAATTTTCCATCTATTGACTGAAATTCTTCATCTCTTAGTACATTTTATCTGTCTTTTATACTAGAGCCATTGACATGGTAAAAGCACTTATTTTTAATCACTTGATAGTTTCAACATCTGGTTCATCTCTGGGTCTGGTTATGTTGATTCCTTAATCTCTTGTGAAGAGATTTTTTTTCTTCTGAATGCTCATATTATACGTAGAACAGTAAAGACCAAGGTAAATAGAATTTATGCCTAGAAATGGACAAGCCTCTTCTGCCAGGTTATTAATGTTGGAGTTTGTATCCATGTACTCAGGAGTTGAGTTATGTTTTGTTTGGTTGTTGTTGCTATGTTTATCTTCTGTGCAAAACCAGTTGCAAATCCCTCTAGCATTACCTTAGGTGTATGGTATGGGCTGAGCTGATGGTGGGTTTTGTAATGTTCCTTCTCTTTTCTGCTTTTGTCCTTCTTTGTGCCTGTGCTTAAAAGGGGATTTCATCTCCATGCTCTTGGCTCTCTTGTAAGGGAAACCTGCTAATGCTTGTTACTCAGTGCTTCCTAGCCTAGGGGTGGGGGCAAGGATGATTCTCTGTGTCCTAGCCCAGCCTTAGTTTTAGACATGCTCTCTGTCTTTGGGTCTCAGTGGGGGGGCTTTCTCACTGGTCCTGCTTCTCCTCCATGAGGCAGTGGGATTTTGCCTTGGTGGGTCTTTTGTGTGAAAGATTCCAGCTCCTCCCCCAGAGGTAGGAGACCACTAATGTTCTGGGCCTGGGATGGTTTTCTATCCCTTCTCTAGGGATATAGGAACTTTTTCTCTTACCCTTTCTCCAGACTCAAAGGGGCTTAATCTGCGCCCTGGGAGCCACAGGTTTCCTGGGTTTTGCCCCCTGGGTTAGGAGTTTTATTCCATAGGGAAGAAGGATCTAGTGAGGCTTTGGGATTTTTCCACAGCAGTGGTTGCTCTCTTCTGCAGGTCTTCACTACTGAAGGAGGATTTCTCTGGCCTCCTGCCTTACCTGAACTCTTTCTCTTCTGTGCCCAGTGGATGTCAGTGGAAACGAAATTGCAAATGGATTTCCTTTGGGTCTGCAATTCTCAGGGATTTTATATGCTCTTGCTAGCTTACATTGAGCCTTTGGAAATTTGTTAAAAATTGTAGCTGAAATCCTATTCACTTACATGGTACTCAGCATCTCTTCCCTGCATATTCTGCTACAATTGAGCCAGTGCTCACCTCCTTTCTCTTTGGAGGGGCCTGCCTTTCCTTAGATTTCAGGCTACTTGGTTGCTTTGTGACATCAGCACCCTGATGGATATAAAAAAAGGAATTATTTTTTGGTTTATCCAACTTTTCATTATTGTTAGAGTGGGAATGACACTCTTTCAAAAACTTCGTTTTTAATATACTCTCATAGGTACACATGTCTTTAGAGTATTAATAAAATATTTTGTGTTTGGGACATATCTGATATATTTTTCTTTTTTCTTCAGAGATAAAGCATTTGGTATCTGCAGCCCCCTGGTTCTGTTCCCTAGCTACTTTGAAGCCCCTTTTTGGAAAAAAAGTCCGCAACATTTGATAGCATCCATTGTATGGACGATTTGGGGTGGGGAGAATGAGACTTTTGCCAGACCGTATTCGACTAGCTGCGGCAAGCTGGAAACATCTGGGAAACTAACAGAAGGGTAATTTATAGGCACAGAAACAACGGACTTTTGGGCACACTAGTATTTTTTGCTTGCAAAAGTCTGAGCATTGAAATCCCGTTTCAAAATATACTATGAATTGTGTCATGGGGAATGAAGTGGCAATGTTACTTATACGTACGTGAAGCTAACCTTGAAAACAAATAAAGATATTTACTAATGACTCCAGTGAAGGCAATCCTATGCAAACAGTTCAAGAAATAAAATTATTATCATAACCGATTTACGCTCAGGAAGTGGCCATGGTAGGTTTGCCACATGTTAACTCTTTAGTGACTGGGATTACTCTGAAAAGTTTAAATTTCTTAGTCCACTGATGGCTGTGCACTTGGAAAAACAATTTTCTCTAAAATATTAGCAGTTTCTTCTGCCAACTTATAAAAGAAGTATTATTCTTATTTTTAACTACAATAGGCCAACAGGATATTGTATAAATTATTTAACGAGATTATCAGGCGGATCATGAGTGTAATATGACCGATGTACATTTATCCTACTTTTGAGGAAAAATAATGGATTGATCAGTTTTGACAGTGTCTCTAATTCTCATGTGAAGTTTTGAAGATGAAGCACTAAATGTGACATTATTTTAATCCTTTTCTGGAATTCTATCACCGACATAGAATAACGCAAGACAATGCAAATCACAGGGAAATAAGATGTGCATTAACATAAATATACGTGTGATGGAAATATTAACTTCCAGGTATTGAAAGAGAATTCTTTCTGGTATCAGAAAGCCTCATTTCTCCATTTTGTGGCTTTTAAACTTTGTGAGGAAGGCACAGTGAGGGAACTACTCTTTTAACAGTACACTGAACTCCTTCAAGAAACAGCCACTGAACTCTCATGGTGTTTCTAAATTTTTTTTAAAAAAACTGTAACTTTTCTCCTCTCTTCTTCCCTTCCTCAGTTCTTGAGTATGTTAGTGGAGACCCATGTCTTAGAGTTTGGTCAAGCAAGTAAGACAATGAATTGAAGTTTGTTTAACTGTTTTGTAGGTTTCATTCATCTTATTCTTTTTGAGGCTGTCATTAATTATTTTTAAATATTTGAATTAATTGTATTTATCATAAATTAGACTGAAGGTCTAATTGTGCATTCTCATGGAGGATGCAAAAAATGTGAACAAAACAAAAACGACAGCTAGCACTTCAGCAAACTCAGCTTGCTTAATTTTGCAAAGTACTGTTAATAAAATCAACATAACTAATTTTTCTGAGTGGATAAATAGACATTAGAAAAGGAAAAATTTTCTTTGTGATAAGAGTGAAGTAAAGTAAGAAAGCAAAATTCCCTTTACAAATATAAAAACGAGCAATTTTCACTTAAGGCATTTCTGTAAAATTCAGAGTCAATAGCTCAGAAATGTATCTGATGTGGGGGTTGGCCCCATGGTGTAGTGGTCGAGTTCAGAACACTCCACTTCAGCGGCCAGGGTTTGTGGGTTCAGATGCTACACCACTCATCAGCTATGCTGTGGTGGTGACCCACATATAAAGTGGAGGAAGACTGGCACAGATGTTAGCTCAGGGCTAATCTTCCTCTGCAAAAAAAAAAAAAAAAAAGAAAGAAAGAAAGAAAGAAAGAAAGAAAAGGGGAAGAAATGTATCTCTGCAAAGATTCTTAGTCTGGGAGTGGACTGTGATATGATTTCATTAGCAAAATGTGTATAGGATGACTAAAATCAAGTTGTCTCCTACCTATCAAATGCCAGTAGTATCCCCCAATCATTGTGATAACCAAAAACAAACAGTCAAAAAAATCAGTTCTACAAATTTCCAGTATACCCCTGGGAGCAGTACTGCTCCATTGAGATCCACAGGCTTGAGGTCACAAGGCAAAAGAACTGGCAAGGGACGGCAGCCTCACAATTTTGAACTTGGAAAGCAGATATACTAGTGGTGACTGACTGACTTAGCAGAGCTTAGGAAGCTGACCCTCAGCCAGCAGTCAGGAAAACTGATTGACACCACAGAAGCTTGAAAAGGCTCGGGAATTTGTGACCATATATATCTTTAAAAGTGGAGGTGAAGGCAGGGCTAAAAGCGAGATAGCATGGGATCTGTTTCAAGCTGACTCTGGAGGTGCTGACTGAAAAGCCTTAAGTGAATATTTCCACCTGAATGAGACATCTCCATTTCTAATCCTTGATTCCACATGGTTTCCAGAATCCTGGCAGCCAGTATGGTACTTGTAGCATTCTTCTCTAGGACTCTCAATAGCCTAAGAAGGAGTAAAGATATTGACCTCGGGGTTACCTGATTACAAAACTCAGCCAGATCATCGTACAGTGAAACTCCTGTTTCACTTCTTTTTGTGTGAGGAAGATTGGTCTTGCGCTAAAATCTATGCCAATCTTCCTCTATTTTGTGTGGGAGGCTGCCACACTGTGGCTTGACGAGTGATGCTAGGTATGCACCTGAGATTCAAATCTGCGAACCTGGGCTGCCGAAGCAGAGCACACAAACTTAACCACTACGCCGTCGGGCTGGCGCCTCCTGTTTCACTTTTGTATGCCCTGTTCTGGAGCTCAGATCTTCAAATCAGTTTGTGGAGCCGCATGTTTAGCTATGAGTGGGAAATCATGTATTCCTAGACATTTGAGGAAAACCTTCAGTCTGAAAGCTGGAGACTCAGATAAGCAAAGTAAAAAATGCAACCTGGGGATAGAGAAGTAGGCCAGAGTAAGAAAACTTCAAAAGATGATCGTTTTTATTTTCACAAAGGCAAAATACTGCATCCTTGAAGTAAATAGCAACAGGTTGCTATAAAAAGGAACGTTAGAGACAAAAAGAGTTAATAATCAGTAAAAAAGTGAGGACAGAAATAAAAGAACAATTAGAAGATCAGATGAGGAAATCTCCAAGAAAATAGACCCAGAATGAAAGAGAAAAACAATATGACTGAAGGGGCTGGCCCCGTGGCCGAGTGGTTAAGTTCGCGTGCTCCGCTGCAGGCAGCCCAGTGTTTCGTTGGTTGGAATCCTGGGCGCGGACATGGCGCTGCTCGTCAAACCACGCTGAGGCAGCGTCCCACATGCCACAACTAGAAGGACCCACAATGAAGAATATACAACTATGTACCGGGGGGCTTTGGGGAGAAAAACGAAAAAAAAAAATAAAATCTTTAAAAAAAAACAAAACAACAAAACAATATGACTGAAAAGATAAGACATTGAACCTCTTCAGGAGTTCCAGAAAGTGAAAACAAAATGCAGAAGAAAAAACATCATCCATTAAATCATTCAAGAAAATTTCCCTAACCTGAAAGCTTTTCTTGGTTGACTTCTAGTGCTTTCCAGGGGAGCCTGATGAAGAGTCGCATCTTCGTGGAGTCCTCAGGGCACCTTTATTCAGGGGGTATAGCCAATGCCAAGTTCGAGGAAGCCAGGGCAGCTCTAAGTTATTTCGTTTACTGGAGAGTGTGACACAAAAAATTGTTCCTTTGAAGCCTGAAGGACTAGCCTGGAAAACTTTATGTCATTCTGATTTGCGTAGAATTAAGCGCAGTGTGTAATAGCATGCTGTGGACCGTTCGTAAGTGGCCGTTGACATGGACTATTCCATCCCTCCCAGCCCTACGCGGCCTCTCTGGGAGTGGTAGCAGGTCTCAAGGGGTTGTCTTCTGGACCTTCCTTTCTGGGACCGTAGCTTAAGCAAAAAGAGAGTTAGATTTAAAATCCGTCTTCAGCATGGTAATAGCATTATTCTACAACAAAACCAGGAACTCTTGTCTTATCAGAGATTTTTTTTCTGAATTGCAAATGTATTATATGAAAGTTTTAAAAAGTTATACAAGTTAAGTGACGTTTAATTTGTTAAAAAGAATACAATTATATTGAATTGGATATGCTCCAGAAATTCTGGGCTACCTGTGGTAGCCTTAGATTATAAATGCAAATATATTTCATTATAATTTTGTTCTACAATCAGTGCAGCGCACATAAATAAACTGAGTAAAGCTAGATGGTGTGATAAACATCAGTTTCAATCAATGGCACCTGAGGTCCTATATCCTATTGGAATCTACTGCTTTCAAAGATTGAACATTTTAGTGATGGTCTCATTATTTGGAATTTGTCTGTCAAGATTTAGGTCATAAATATAAACTTCCACAACATGGGATAAAGGCAGGCTACAAAGTCTCTTTAAGACACATTGAAAAAGGACCGTTTATACTAGTGAATAATAGGGAAAACAATTTTTTGGGGGGGGAAATCTGAAAATTAAATATGTGTATGACTACTACTCACAATAAAAACAGTTTTATTTTTTTAACCAAATCATAAATAAATAAATGAACAAATTGGATAACTACAAGGCCACAATATGTCAGTTTAGAGGACTTTGACAGGACAACGTCCTGCCTTGTTTTCTGTCTTGCTTGTTTCTAACTGAACGTATACATCATTAGATATCAGTCTGGATCTTTCCCCACATTTATTTTACCTGGCAATGATTATTTGTGTTCTTGGATGTGAATTAGACTTGAAAAGTTGAATCCAGTTTGGGCCAGGGAGGCAAGCAGACCAGATCTACCTTTATATATTTGAGATTGTAGCTTTTGCCTTTTCAAATGATTCTCTAGTTCAGAGCACTCGGAAATTTCTCATCCATATGGTATCTTGGAGCTCTGGAAGGGAATCAAATGTTAGTGTTTTTCTGTAGAAATAGGATTTGCTCTGTTCTTCTTGTTCTACTTCTAAGCATAACGATAGTTGGTTAGCCAGGCAAATGCTGTTGTGAATGCAGAATTAGATACCAACATTTTAGGTGAAATAGAAACAAGGAGTCTTTTATTGCCATCCAAGTAGATTTAAGCTTCTTATCCTTCAGTCACCCAGATCCATGGCTTGTTACCTTCAAATCAATTTGCATTTTCCAACTTGCATTTTCATCTCATTCTCGAGCTCCTTGGTGCTCAAGGAGTGCTCCCACGATGGTTGCACCAACTGCAGAAGAGGGAAGGATTCAGTCTAACCATTGGGAATTTATTTTGTTCAATACCAAGTCATTTACTGGATATGATGGGGGAAATGAAACGTAGTAAAGCTGGGAGAAGCTACTCCTACCTTTCCTAATAAACACATCTCATATATTGAAAATTACTTCTAAAGCACATTTCGTCTTCGAGAATCTTATACTGGATGGGATTCTCTGTAAAGAGAATCTCATCATCTAATATGATATGTTTCCCTGATTTCTGTGTTAAGTGAACACATTTTATTTGAAATGCTGCTTAATGTTTCTTATCCACTTTTTTCCTTTCTTTATTTCTTCCAGCCTCCTTTCTTGAACCATTTTTAAGAACTTACTATACGCAAAGAACTAAGTAGACAGGACTTTTATCCTTGAGGAACTTACAAGGAAGGGTGGGAAGCAGAGATGTGGGAACTGCCAACATTTATGCAGATCCTACTGTGTTCTGGACACTCTAATAAGATCACAGAGAGTCTCGTTTAATCAATGTAACACTACAGGGTAGGTTAATATCGCTTTCATTACAACAGATGAGGAAATAGGTCCAGAGACTTTGGATTCTTGGCCTATGTTGAAGAAACTAGGTTTTCTGGCTCCAAAGCATAGGAAATTTTGCTCAATGACGCACAATCTCCCCAAAGGCAGCCATGTAGATCAAAGATGATAGATCCCCTAAAAGTGATGCAGATCAAATCCCCTGGGAAGGCAGAGTAGGGATATGGTTGGTGGGGAATGTGCCATCAGGGATGGTTTTGTGGAGTAGGTGGCAATTAAACAGTCTTGAATGACATTAGGGTGTTGAGAGTGTGCGTGCATGTGTGTGTGTTTGTGTATCTATAAGGCGCAAACAAACGAGGCTTCTAGTCTTGAGAAAACCAGCCTTTAAAAAAATATATGTTTATGGCAACTTTATCTGAGTCTTGTTTGAGATCAGAGACAATTGAAGTCCAGAGACGGAGAAGGTTTATCAAAGATCACACAGCTTATTAGAAGCAGAGCTTAGCATCATGTTTACACCAATATAATTTTATTTTATTTTATTTTATTTATTTATTTATTTTAAAGATTGGCACCTGGGCTAACAACTGTTGCCAATCTTTTTTTTTCTGCTTTATCTCCCCAACACCCCGCCCCCCGCCGCCACCCCCCGTACACAGTTGTATATCTTAGTTGCAGGTCCTTCTAGTTGTGGGATGTGGGACGCCGCCTCAATGTGGCCTGACGAGTGGTGCCGTGTCCGCGCCCAGGATCCGAACCCTGGGCCACCACAGCGGAGCGTGCGAACTTAACCACTCAGCCACAGGAGCCAGCCCCCACACCAATATAATTTTAATTGGCATTTGTGTTGTATCCTTTCTGGACCCTACTCAGTCATAGCTCAATAGAGTTCGAAAAGTTGATCCAGAAATTTGTGCTCAATTATTGGGGCCACAACTGGTGATTGATTTCCTGTTCCCCAAATAAGATCTTCTTATTAGGGAAATCACCTGATCTGTAATTAACCTTCCTTAAAAACAGAAGCACATAATCAATGTGTGACTAACGTTGCCAAAGCAACAATTAGCCACCAAATATTTCGAGATGAAAAACAATTCAGAATATTTTAGAAAAGTGAAAAAAACACTTCAAAAAGAGGTCTTTTGAGATAATGAAAAATCTGAAGAGAGTGAGAATCTTTCCCTTGGTGAATAAAAGGTTGAGATATTGTGGATGTGTCATTTAGATTGTCATAGTAATGGGAAAAGACAGTCCACCTCTACTTTTAGCTCTGTACTTGTTCAATAAAAAAGTTCCAAAATGCACAGTGGAGTTCAGAAGTTGGTGGTAGCAAAAATCGATTTCATTCACTTTACACACGAGAAATCAAAAAACTTTTTGGGAAAAAGGTCCAGTTTATAAGAGTTCGTGAGGCCTCACAGAGATTGGGTTTATTGTTTATTTTGGGGGAAGAATAAGGATAGTATCTGGTTATAAGATATATACATATATAATATAATATAAAATAGATAATGTTAATTATAATAATATAATGTAATATATAAATGAAAACATTTAATGATGTACCATAAAAAGGAATAGAAAGAAGATAGTTTTATTAATTATGATATTTGCTTTAATTAACTCATTAGTGTGAATTGTTTAATGACTTGAAAAGGTCAGTGCAATGTAAAAATTTAAAAACAATGAATGATTTATGTGTGATTTGGAAGCTTATGAATAATAAGAAATTGATTGATAGCCAGCTATATCTTCTGTTGGAAGATAAGAGTAACTTGTAGTTCACATACAATAATTATTTTTTGTATGATTACAATTGATTACAATTTTTTATTGTTGTATATTATCAGCATACCCAAAATAAAATAGTATGATCAACGCATATGTTTCCAACACCCGGAGCCAATAATTGTCAACATTGTTGCCAACATTCTTCCATTTATCCCCCTCTCTTACATTTTCATTTTTGCTAGAATCTTTTAAAGGAAATCTCAGACATCATGTCATTTCACTCACGATATATTGCTAACAGATGAGGGATATTTTTTAATGTAGCCACAATACCATTATTACATCTAACAAAGTTAATAACTTTTTTATTATCGAATATCTAGTTCATACTCAAATTTCTCGATTGTTTTGAAAGTGTCTCTTTTATAGTTGGTTTGTTCAATAAGAGATCCAAACAAGGCCCAAGCGAGTACATTTTATTTAGTTGAAATGCCTCCTAAGTCTCTTTCAGTCAGTAACAGATCCTTCTCCCTTTTTAATAATATTTATTTGGAAGAAATAAGGTCATTTGTCTTGTGGAATATACTATATTTTGAATTTGGCTGGTTATTTCTTTGTCACATCAAATAACTTCTTTCTTTATCTCCTACTTTTTGTAAATGGTAGTGATATGTAGAGGTTTGATTATATCCAGAATAAGATGACTCATTTTAAAATTTCTTAGAAATGCTTCAAAAGACACTTGTCAGTATGTTATACAATTATTTAGTATCTCAGGTAAGTGAGTCCATAATTTTTACATACAATAAAGATAAGGTATTTTACATATAATAAAGTGGACAGATCTCAAGTATTCAATTTAATGTGTTTTGGTGATTCTGTACTCATTTATCCACCACCCAAAACAAGATACAGCACAGTTTTACCACCCAGAAATTTCCTTTATGCCCCTCTCCAGTCAATACCCTCTTTCAAAGGCAATCACTTTCTGATTTCATTCACCACAGATTAGTTTTTACCTGTTCTCGGATTTTATGGAAATGACTTCTCTTTTTCAACAAAACGTCTTTGAGGCTCCCCCATAGTGTTGCGTGAATCAGTAGTTCTCCCTTTTATTGCTGAGGGCATTCTGCTGCGTGACTGTGCCTCAATTTGTTCCGTGAGGGACATCTGGATTGTGTCCAGTTTTTGCCTACTATGAATAGAGCTTCTCGAAACACACTTTCCTTTCCAGCTTTATTGAAGTACAATTAATGAACTAAATTGTAATATACTTAAAGTGCACAATGAGTTGATAGATATACATATTGTGAAAGGATTCCCACCGAGTTAATTAACGTATCCGTCATGTTTCTTTTTTCTTATGAGAACACTTCAATTCTACTCTCTTAGCAAATTTCAATTATACAACACAGTAAACCTTCTTTTTGTGGGCACATATTTTCATCTCTCTTGGGTAAAAACTAAGATGAGTGCTCTAAGACATCCCTCTGGAATTTAAGAAAATTTTGCCAACTTTAAGGTGACAAAGATCTTCTGTGTTTTCTCCTGGAAGGTTTATAGTGCTAGCTTTTATGTCTAGGCCTATAATCTTTATTTACTTATTTATTTATTTATTTTTAATTGCAGTAACATTGGATTATAACATTATACAGCTTTCAGACGTACATCGTAATATATTTCGAATTCCGTGTAGATTACATCGTGTTCACCATCCAAAAACTAATTATAATCCATCCCCTCACATGTGAGCCTAATAGAATCCATTTTGAATTGATTTTTGAGTATGGTGGAAAGCAGGGGTCAAGGGTCTTTTTTCTTCCAGACAATTGTACAGTCTTTCTAGCATCATTTGTTAAGGAAGACTTTGCTTTCCCCAAAGAATCTGGTGCCTTTGTTGAAAATCAGTTGCTTGTTTACGTGTAGATCTATTTGCCTCTCCTTATTCGAATAATAAACTCTCCTGATCAGTTTAGTTTTAGAGTAAGTCTTGAATTCAGAAGGTGAAATTTCCTCAGCTTTATTTGTCTTTTCAAGGTTGTTTTGGCTATAGTTTGCATTTCCATATAAATTTTAAAAGTGCTGTGTCAATTTCTTCAAAAAATTTTGCTAGTACGTTGTTACTTGTCTGGGATCTACAGATCATTTAAGGAGAATGAATATTCAGCAATATAAAATCTTCCAATCGACAACATGGTCTCTCTCTCTATTTATTTAGATCTTCTCTAAGTTTTTTTAGTAATGTTTTGTAGTTTTCGAGACAGATATATTACATATTTTTTTGTAATGTTATTCCTAGGTATTTCTTTTCTTTTCTTTTTTTTTTTTTTTTAGGAAGATTAGCCCTGAGCTAACATCTACTGCCACTCCTCTTTTTGCTGAGGAAGATTGGCCCTGAGCTAACATCTGTACCCGTCTTTCTCTATTTTGTATGTGGGATGCCTGCCACAGCATGGCTTGATAAGTGGTGTGTAGATCTGAGCCCTGGATCCGAACTAGCGAACCCCGGGCCACTGAAGCGGAACGTGTGAACTTAACCGCTACACCACCAGTCTGGCCCCTGGGTATTTCATTTTTTGCATGCTTTTATAAATGGTATTCTTTAAAATTTTACCTTTTTGGCTAGTACAGAGAAATAAAACTGAGTTTTGTATCTCAAGCTTATATCTTGCAAATGTGTTAAATTTACCTCTTAGTTCTGGTAGTTTTTTTTCTCCCTTTCGATTCCTTAGGGATGTCTATGTATATAATCATATCATCTGGGAAAAAGAACTGATTATTCTTACAATCTTTCTAATATCTATGCCTTTTGTTTATTTCTCTAGCCTTGTTGCAATGACTAAAACTTCCAGTAAGTGCAATATTAAAATACAAAAGTTGAGAACAGACATTCTTATATCTCTTGAGAATGTGATCAATATTTTGCCAAGTTTGATGTTAACATGTTTTTAATAGATGCTCTTAATTAGATTGAGATAATTCTCTTTTACTTCTAGTTTGCTGAGAATTTAATCATAAATAAACGTTAAATTTTGTCAAATTCTTTTTCTGCATTTATTATCTGACGATTCTCCTTCTATTATGTTAATGTGAGGAATTATATTAATTAATTTTTTATTAGTAAACCAATTTTTTTTTTAAAGATTTTATTTTTTCCTTTTTCTCCCCAAAGCCCCCCAGTACACAGTTGTATATTCTTCGTTGTGGATCCTTCTAGTTGTGGCATGTGGGACGCTGCCTCAGCGTGGCCTGATGAGCAGTGCCATGTCCGTGCCCAGGACTCGAACTCACGAAACACTGGGCCGCCTGCAGCGGAGCGCACGAACTTAACCACTCGGCCACGGGGCCAGCCCCTATTAGTAAACCAATTTTGCATTCCTGTATCTATGACATTAATTATGGAATATATCATCCATTTTATATATTGCTGGGTTTGATTTATTAATATTTTGTTGAAGATTTTTGTATATATTCACAAATGATTTTTATCTGTGATTTTATTTCCTTCAAAACTTTTTGGGGGTAATATCTTTGTCAAGTTTGTAATTAGGGTTATTGTGGCCCCAATAGAATTAGTTGGAAAATGCCTCTTTCCTCCTCTATTTTTAAAAAAAATTGTATAAGCTTGGTATTATTTCTTCTGAAATGTTTGATAGAATTCATCAGTTAAACCATCTGGACCTTAAGTTTTGTTCTTTTTTTTTTTTAAGGAAATTCCACCATTTTCTTTTCTTTTCTTTTTTTTTTTAAGATTTTATTTTTCTATTTTTTCCCCAACGCCCCTGGTACGTAGTTGTATATCTTAGTTGTGGGTCCTTCTAGTTGTGGCATGTGGGATGCCGCCTCAGTATGGCCTGACAAGCAGTGCCATGTCCGTGCCCAGATCCGAACTGGTGAAACCCTGGGCTGCCACAGCGGAGTGCGCGAAGTTAACCACTCGGCCATGGGGCTGGCCCCCTAGTTTTTTTCATTTTGTTTGTGTGTGTGTGTGTGTGTGTGTAAAATTTTAATTCAAATTATTTGTCCTTATATATATAAGACTATTTAGCTTTTCTATTTCTTTTTGTGTCAGTTTTGGTAAATTGTATTTTTCAAGGAATTTCCATTTCATCTATGTTGAATTTATTGGCATACAATTTGTTTAAAATATCCCCTTATTTTCCTTTATTGGCTATAGGCCCTGTAATACTATCCCCTCTTCCATTCTGGACACTAGCAATTGGTATTTTCTCTCTGTCTTTTTTTTGTTTGCCAACCTTGCTAGGATTTTATAAAATTTATTAATCTTTTCAAACAACTAACATTTAAGTTGTTTAGTTCTTGTGTTTTTTTTCCTTCTTCATTGATTTCTGCTTTTATCTTTATTCTCCTCTCTCTATTTTTTTCAGATTAATTTGCTTTACTTTTCTTAACTTCTTAAAATAAAATCTGAGATTATTTATTGTAAACATTTTTTCTTTTTTTTTTCTGAGGAAGATTAGCCCTGAGCTAACATCTGCCACCAATCCTCCTCTTTTTTCTGAGGAAGACTGGCCCTGAGCTAACATCCGTGCTCGTCTTCCTCTACTTTATATGTGGGATGCCTACCACAGCATGGCTTGCCCCTTGGTGCCATGTCCACACCCAGGATCTGAACCTGTGAATCCCAGGCCACCGAAGTGGAATGTGCACACTTAACCACTGCACCACCAGGCTAGCCTGAACATTTTTTCTTTAATCAGGAGTTCAAATCAAAAAATTTCTCCCAAGCACTGCTTTAGGTGCATCTTGCAAGTATTTATATATTGTATTTTTATCATTACTCAGCTTGAAATATTTCAAAAATTTCCCTAGTGGTTTCTTCTTTGTTTCATGGGTTATTTAGATGTGTGGTGCTTATTTTCCAAATAATTTGAGGATTTTTACATATGATTTCTAATTTAGTATGTTATGGTCAAAGAAATACTTTGTATGATTCTATTCTCTTGATAGTTTTTAGACTTCTTTATGACCCAACACACGGTTATCTCACGTGCATTTCAAAAGATTTGTATTCTGGAGTCGTTGGGTGGAATGTTCTATAAATACTAATTTGTTCAATGTGGTTGATAGTGTTGTTTAGAGTTTCTACACCCTGACTGACTTTTTACTGTAGTTGTTTATTGGTCTGTCAATTACTAACAGAGGTGTGTTAAAATCTCCAGTTACCTTCATGGATCTGTTTATTTCTCCCTTAGTTCTGTCAATTTTTGATTCACGTATTTTGAAACCCTGACATGAAATGCATAAGTATTTAGAATTCTTACAGCTTTTTTTATGAATTGGTCCTTTCATCATTTGAAAATGTCCCGTTTTATCTCTTCTAGTCAGTGTCTATTTTGTCTGAAAGCTGTAATAGCTTTTTTCCGCTCTTGTATTTCAATGTATATCCGTGTCTTTATTTATGCACCTGCTCACTATACTTAAAGTGTGTATTTTAGAAACAACACATAGTTGCGTCTTGCTTTTTACTCCAGTCTGAAAAATCTCTGCTTTTTCGTGGAGTACACTTATATCTAATTCTTTCATCTTGGTATTGATTTTCAATTTGTACCATTTGATCTTCCTCTGTTTCTCTTTTTCTGTCTTATTTTGGGTTAAGCAAATATTTTTTGGAATTCCACTTTATTTCCTTAATGGACTATTTTTAATGCTTTTTAATGCAAGCTCTAGAGAGTACAATATTCATCTTTAACTTATCACAGTCCACCTTCGAATATTACCTTGCAAACAGTGTAAGAATCTTACAATAGCATAATTCTATTTAACCTCCCTCCTGTTTTTTGTGGTTTTCTTACATAGTTTATTTTCTTATACCTTATGATCATAGATACATTGCTATTATTTTTGCTTTGTATTGTCAACAGTACTAAAAAATTAAACATAAATATATATATGCATGCACATAATTAATTTTTGAAAAAATATATATGCATACACATATATGTAAAAATTCTTCTTTTTTTAACCCACATAGTTACCCGTTCTGACAGTCTTTATTTTTTTCTTGAAGATCCAGGCTTCTATCTTTTATTATTTTTAGTCATACTAAAAATTTTCCATTAGTATTTCACATAGGTAAGTTTCTTGAGACAAATCCTCTTGACTTCGTTTATTTGAAATGTCTATTTTGCATTTATTTCTGAGGAATATATTTGCTACATACAACGTTCCATTTTTGCTTTCAGTACTTTAATAATGTTGTTCCATTGCCTTCTGGCCTCTTTTTTTTTTTTTTTCTGATGAGAAGTCAGTTATCATTCTTATTATTCTTTTCCCTTACATGTATCGTGTTTTTCTTTTCCTGGCTCTTCTTAAGATTTTCTCTTTACCTTTTGGTTCTAGTAGTTTGACTATGTTATGTCTAGAATCTGGGTTTATATATTTCATTAATTTTGAAAAATTTTCAGGCTTTATCTCTTCAAAATAATTGTCTGCCTTATTCTCTCTCACTCTGTTCTCTTTCTGGAGGGCCAATTATATATATGTTAGATGATTTGATATCATTCAATAAGTCCTGTATTCCTCATCCATTCAGTTTAAATATTTTTTCTTTGTATTTCTGCTTGGATAATTCCTATTTCTGTTTTCCAGTTCACTTACCTTTTCTTCTGCTGTGCCCAGTAGGCCCTTGTGCCCAATGAATGAATTTTACACTTCTTTTATTGTTCTAGCATTTCTACTTAGTTCTACTTTATATTTTTATTTATATTCTGAAATTTTCAATCTCTCTCTGCATCAATTTTCACTAGATCCTGTAAGACATTTATCAGAGTTATTTTAAAGTTCTTGTTAGCTAAATCTGATATCTGGGTCATCTGTCAGCTTCTTTCTGTCTTTTTCCTTATTGGTCACATTTTTCTACTTCACGTGTTTTACAATTTTTATTCCACAGCAGGCATTTTGTGTCAAGAACGGTAGAAACTGCCAGCAAAGAGCTTTCCCTTCCCTCCGTCAGGCTCCTGGGATGGGCACTGAGTCAGTCAGACCTGTAGTTGTGCCAAATGTAGGCTTTGTGGCAGATTTATCTGGATTCAGTTTGCCACAGGCTTCAAATACTTTGAGGTCAAGATCAGCGTTTTCCTTTTCAGCAGGACTTGAGATACCAGCACCAAGAATTCTCTAGAAATACTTCAATGTTTTGAAATACAATTCTCAACTTTTTGAGTTACTGGAGGTTCTTCTTGCTCTCCAGACTTGCCCTGGCTTTCTGCATCCGAGTACATCTCTGTCTATCCTGCTTCCTTAGCTGGTGCCCCTCAGGGGAATCTCTTTCATTTTTCCTGCCCTGTTCCCAGCCTTTGGTGGGCTACTGCCTTGAAATCAGGGAAAGACCCAGTGAACATCTTGTGCAACTCAGGGTACCTCTGTCCTGCTCTCCTCCCTCCTCCCAGCCTGCAGCCTCTGGTGTCCTCTGTCATATCTTTGGTGAAGGCCCTACGTGCCTGAAGGGGCTCTCCCTCAATTCTCTTTTCTTGCTCCCAGGCTTTAGCATGTTGTCCCCATGCTTTTAGTGATGACCTTGTAGAAGAGAGTTGGTGGATGGGTGCACATTTGCCTTGTGGCTGGGGCTCCTTGGGGCTGTAATCTGTCATACTAACCCGCAGTAGCTATTCACAGATTGTTAAAAACTGAGCTGGTTTCTCTTTGTCTCCATCTGTGGAAGATTAGTTTCTACTTGTACTTCTACTATTGTTCTCCCATCAATAAAAGCAGCCATATGATTCTCTCTTAGGGAAGGCTTGTCCATTTTAAAATTTAATTCCCTTAGGATTTTTTTTCTAATCATTAACTCTCTGATATGTTTAAAAACTCTAATTTTGTACTTTTTCTGTTTTGTTTTGATTTTTAGGGTGGGGATGATGGTTGTATTAACTTCTTATTGTTGCTGTACAAAATTACCACAAATTTAGCATGTTAAACAACACAAATTTCCTATTTTACGATTCTGGAGGTCAGAAGTCTGATGTGAGTTTTACACGGCTAAAATCAATGTGTCAACAGGGCTGCATGCTTTCTGGATGCTGTAGGGGAGAATTCATTTCCTCATCTTTTCAACTTCTAGAAGTCATCTGCCTTCCTTGGCTCCTGGCTTCTTCTTGCATCTTCAAAGAGCATCATTCCAACCCCTGCTTCTGTTATCATGTGAAAATCTCTCACTCTGACCCTTTTCCTTCCTTCTAATCATGAAGACCCTTGTGATTACCCCGGACCCACCCGGATAACACAAAATAATCTCATTTCAAGATCCTTAACTTAATCGCATATGCAATGCCCCTTTTCCATAGAAGGTAACGTATTCACAGAGATTAGGACATGGACATCTTTGGGGGCCATTATTCAGCCTACCGCAGGGTCCTGCTGCAACTTCCTATTTCCTAACAGAAATTGGAGACCAGGATATCATTTAAAATAATAGATTTTATTTCTATATTTCACAAGGAAAAATCTTTTGCAGGTAGTGCAATAAAACAAATACATCATCATGGCTTACAGCTAAACATTTCTTCTTTTCCATAGTAAAGCAAGGAAGGAATTCTGAGAGTCTGGAGTACTCAGGCTGGGCTAGAGCCTGTATTGTTGCTTATCTTCTTTAGCCCTCTGTTGGCTGAAACGCAGACTGTTATCCTTCCCAGATTTGCTATGATCATTGCATTCAACGCCATAGGTATAGTTCTGATTACTAATAACACAGTAGGAATTTAATAAATAAATGTTCCTTCACTTTCATTTTCTATTCCTTTCTTTAACGTATCAAATTAGAAAAACAAGGACAGAAAATTATAACTGCAAACAGGCAATGGGAACAATGTCAAAGTTGAGAGTTTCCCTTTGAAATACAGTCATATGTTGCATAATGACATTACAGTCAATGGCGGACCGCGTATACAACGGTGGTCCCACAAGATGAGTACCATATAGCTTAGGTGTGTAGTGGGCTACACTATCCAGGTTTGTATAACCACACTCTATGATGTTTGCACAACAATGAAATCGCCTAATGACGCACTTCTCAGAGTATCCCCATCATTAACCACCGCATAACTGTGCTTCATAACTGTTGTTTCTGGCCTTTCCCTTGGCAGAATTGAGGTTTATCTTATTGGTAGTCAACCATGTAAAAGTTCACAGAGTTATGTGACATATGATTGGCATCCTGGTGTTTCATCTAATCTCCAGAGATCTCCCATAACCCAGTTCAGACCCAACATCCCTACAGGGTGGAAACATGTCAGTGCTACATTCTTCTGACTTTTACTTATTTCTGTGGTAATTGACCTCAGAAGAAATATCCCCAAATAAGATCTCGTGTCATTGTCATCAGAGTAACTTGGCAGTGGCTGACGGAGTGATATCAGAACTCCATATTCAAATCTTCCCTTTGTGGGCAGTTTTAGCCCTAATGGGCACTTACTCAGTACAATTAGTCATTTCAGTACCCTATATTTTAGAACTATTCATATGTGGTTTATAAATAGCTGGCATAGAAAAGTGGTTTTGGTTTAATAATGCCCTCTATTTTAGATGACACTAAGTACCCTGTTATTGCTAGGAAAATAAATAATAATATACCTCTTATAAAATGCAAATCCTAGTCCATTATTATTAGTTCATCCTGTGGGATAGGGTTGAGACAATGTGACACTTAAGTAAAAGCATGAGTGGTAATTATACTTTAAGATGTCCCATAATTAAAATAAAACCCTTATAAAAGAGAACATTTTCTGTAGTTAGTTTATAACATTTCTTGCAAGTTTTCGCTGAGTCCGTTTTTACATTTTGAGTAATAAAAGCTACGTGAAAATATTGTATATCATCAAATGTCCAAGTACAATTGAAACTGACATGTTGCTTTCACTTCCTTTCTTTCCTAAACAGAGTCCACGCACAGGGGCACCGCACTTTCAGTCGCTCATTTATCGTGATGGGCAGGCTGCAGAACACAGATATTGCAATCTGCTTGGCTGACTCCTGCTACATGTTGGGAGTCAGGGGATAAGGCTCAGCAGTTTGAGAGCTGTGCACCCACGCACTGCAGAACGCTGTGATTACAGCAGGTAGGTGGCTGGGGTAACGGAGAACGTCAGAGAGGTGGGAGTCCAACATAATGTGCTGTGTAGGTTATTGGAGTTTGTGGGGACACACACCATAATTATATGCTTGGTATAATGTCTGATTGTTGCGTCTTTCACACACTCTGGAGGCCAGCCCCCCATGTAAGTGATAACCCACTGGAGCTTTTGTTGTGAGTGCAATTGAAACATATGAAATGAATAGCAACTGATTAATTGAAGCCAGCTACATTTTTGGAAAACAAATCAAAGTGATTTGCATGAATCACAATTTGTTACATAATACATTTTGAGGGCACAAATTACCTTTTTAAAGTCTAAGACACATATATACACAGCAGAACAAACAGAAATATAATAAACTGGGCTCTAACTACATAATTCACATTGAATACTGGATGCCAAAACTGGTGTGAAACAAATGATTTTCCAATAAACTGCTCAGGCAGAGCCATATCTGTTCTAAAATTTCAATTGAATATTATTTATAATACCAATAATTCTTCATGATTGTTAACCATGGGCTGATGGAACAATTTGTTTTACATATTAGTTTGGGGGTTTGTGTATTCCCAAGTTGGGAACCAATTTGTAGTCATGTCCCAGAAGATGTGGTAAAGAAATAGTGAGTCTGAGAGAAGTACTTAGATGAAGGAAAACTTTCAGGGCAGAGTCATTATAGCCTTTTTCTAGTTTTGAATAAAAACTGAAGTGGTAAAAGTAGTCTTGTCAGCGATAAAGGCAAATACCATCGTTATATCTTTCTCTGAGTTTAATACCTATGATAGATTTTTTAATGTTCCCATTATTTTTCTTAAACTTATTATCTGTATCATTCTTATTGTTAAAAACTAAACTATACAAATACTAAAACAAACAAAAATCTTAATTTTAATCTTCCTGATAACCACTTTTAGTATTTAGTTATCTTTCCTTTTTGTTTCGGTCTTAGGCATATATTACACACATATGTTATATATATGAAATATTCTTAGGAAAATATTTAAATATACAAAAGCATATTACAAAATGGGATTGTACCATATATGTCATTTTATGATCTACTTTTTTACATAACAAATATACCAAACATTTTTCAATATCAATAAATAGATCTATATCATAGTGGAATATCATTATTTATTTAACCAAACACTTACCATCTTAAATTTATTTTACTGTGATACTAAAAAAAATATAAAAGAATATCCATATACATAAATCTGAACACATTTGTTTGATGATTTGGTTGGGATAAATTTCTAGAAGTGGAATTACTGAATCAAAATGTGTGCAGATTTTCAAGGCTTCGTTCATACTGTAAAATGACCTTCCAGTAAGCTTGTATCAGAAACTACTTCCCAGTTTTCTCAAGTTTCATGACTTCTAAGTACATGTAAATATCCTCCTATAGTATGTTGGGACCTTTTCTTCCTTTTTTTCCCTCCCTCTTTTTTTCCTCCTTTTTGCTCTTTTTAGACAGATGAAAAGCAAAGTATCTCTTTATTTTCCTTGAGTGCTAAAGCTTCCTTCATGTGACAGAAATTTACTTAATCGAATGATGAAGTTAAATAATTTCTCATCTTTGCAATAATTCACTCCAGGAAAGAGGACCGCTTGCCTGTAGAATCTGAGGATTCCATGTTGTCATTTCTGTGCCCGCCATCTTGCTCCTGCTAAAGTGTCCATTAAGAACATTTTCCTGAGAAAATCAATGTATAGATGTTAAACGTTATTTTATTTCTTTTAAAAGGAAACAAATACACTGTAAAGCTCCTAAATCTAGTTTTTGATCACTAAATGTCTAAGGAGGAAGTTAAGAACAGAATGATCCATAGACTCTTTCTCTCAGTTGGCTAGTTCTTTTTGACTAGTGGTTCATCACCAAGAGAGAGCACATATCCCAACAGATACGTCATTGACCTTCATTGAAGGCTTTACTCTCTAATTTTTTTAAATGTCTTTTACCTCTTGTTGAAAAGGATATAAAATTAAAAAAAAATATTCTGAGTTAAGAGATTTGAAAAGAAACCAAAACATTTAGACAAAAATAATTTCTAAAGGGGAAAGTTAGAATGTGGGGAGTTTTTAGCTAATAAAGAAATTAGGAAGTCTCAAGAGACTTTTTTCCTCAAAAGGGGCTACTTTATATGAGCTAGAAAAATCACATTAACTTCCTGTTTTTTCTTATTTCTCTTAATAATAATCTCATGATATTCCAAGATAGGCACAGCAACGTTGGTGGTTATTTTGTTTTTAGCATTGGTGTTTTTTAGTAAAATAATTTTCTCTAAAATGTGGATTTAAAGGTTTTCAAGCATACAATTCTAACATATAATCATATTGATTAGTAATATTTTTTCTAGCCAAATGCATTTTCAACTTAATGGCATAGACACATTAGGAAAATGTTTCATCTAATTAGGGTGGCCCAAGGCAAAACTGTGAACTAGGTAGGATTAATTCTAGGTACCTTTCTAACTCCAGTTTTCTCATTTATCATTTGAAAAGTTGTTGAGCACACATAATATTCTATTCATTGTGATAGGAATAAAAGAGTAAGGTCATTTCCCTAACCTTAAAACATTCTCAGTTCGTCAGGAAAAATGAAGGAAAACCAGCATGGGTTAAAGAGCTTCCATGAGGAGAGAACAACTTACGCAAAGAGGGAATGCAAGAAAGAACATGCCACTTTTGAGGAATTGCAAGGATTCAGTTGGAGTTCTTTCATTCCCTTCACTGAATCCACTAACGCCACGCTATGGCTGTCCAGGGACACCAATCCGTGGGAATTCCCCTTACACAGTGGACTCGGTCAGAGACTTTCTTTCTTCACAAAAATCCTTTCCATTGGACCTATTTGTTGGAAAGACACTAACACATTTGTGTGAATATTTGCCATTGACTTATGGGATATTGCACATGCTATCTTTCTTAGGGATAACCGTGTCCCAAAAGAGAGGTAGTGCCCAATGGAACAAACCGTCAATGGTGGAATTTCAGGCAATAGCAGCAAGCCCTTGTTCTGAAGGTGTCTTGGGATCTTTCAAATTGCTCCGCATAGGCAGCCATTTATTTTGGCCACAAATAAGCTAATTCTGTATTTGAAAGAAATCTTCTTAACTGAAGACTTTCCTGAAGGAAAAAAAAGAGTATATCCAGTTGTGAGTGATATCTGTGCCATATACAAGATTTTACTGTAATGTTATTCACAAATCTCAGGAGCACCATTGCCCTCGTTTGTCTGAATATCTTGCTAAATACAGGTAACCACCACTGACTTTGGTGTTTCTCTGGAGAGTACATATCCTGAGCTGCACTTGTGACAGGCAAGACAATAGAGTAATGGCTGGAGTGGTTCAAGGCTGAGGTTCCTGTCTCATGAAAACATTGTGGGCTGGCTGGCATGTGTCTTTCTTTTAACACCCCCATGAATTAAGATGCCTCCTATTGTAGGTCATAGGGTCTGGCACCTACGGATCTCCCGATTTTGGCTTAGGCTTGTTTTACACATTATTGGGGATTAAATTCGTTGGTGCAAGTTCCATCTTTTCCATTAGAGGCTCATTAATAAAACTCCAGATGCCCATTATTCACCACATCATAACATACTCGATGGCAGTTAATTCACCTGAAGTTTTCACATTTGATAGTTTCCTCATTCATGTTAATTGGGTTACTTGGCATTTTCCATCAATCACAGCATCTCAGGTTTTGGCTCTTCTGAAAGAATCCACTTGTGAGACGTATATTATACACTAGATGTACACAAGCAAAATGAAGTGTAGGGTCCAATTTCAACTATGACTCATGTCTGCTTTGACTGAAGTGGAGGGCACAACTTGGTCCCTCAATAGATTCTTCCTCAAAAGAGGAAAATAAAGCTAAGAGACATTACCTTTACCTCAGCTCCCCTTACTCAGGATGCCACTGATTCTTGGTGCCGTGAGAAAAGATTTATGTTCAAGGAGACTTTGAAAGAACGTTTACTGCTGGGAGCAGCAGGGGGAAAAAGCACAGAAAGTTCTGAGCATTTGGAGAATTGAGTTCTGTTCTGGTACTTTAAGTAGCATTATGATTTTGTTCCCTGTGTTCCTCAGCTGTAAGCCCCAACGGTTAAAATTGATGTTCTCTTTGGATCATTCCAGCTCTTTAATGTGATCAGAGTCTGTTGGTGAGACTTCTTGAGGTTTGAGGAAGTGTTGATTTTCTCTGCTTTGCTACAAATATTTTCCATTTCCATTCACCTAAACTCTCCCTTTTAAAGAAATGCATTGCTCTGTTATTCCAAGCAACTGATTTCTCGTTCTAACTTTAATCTGAAATTCATGCTCTGTTTCTCTTCTCATTGTGACATAATTTAAAAAACCAGCAGTAGACTTGAAAAAAGTAAGAACATTGGTGGTGCATAGTTTGCTTTTTTCCTACTGCTATTATCAGGAATGGTTACAACTTAGATATAGTATATTCCAGTAAAAGAGAAACTCCGCAGAGGGCATGGGCTCAGGCTGCCTTTGTCCACGACACCTGGTGAGTCCTCTTAGCATGCTCTGATTGGCCTGTAAGCATAGCAGTGTCTACTTACTTGGTCAAATCAGCAGTCATCCTACTGGTTCATGCATCTTCAAGGTCAAGTAAATAAGCAATTCCTATAGCCCCAAATTTCTCCTTATGCCAACACGCTGCTGGGATACTAAGTAGGTCACAATAAGACTCAGATAATAATTCATTTCAGGTTTCCAGGTTGCTAAGACCCCCAGCCTTCTTCCTGAGTATGGCCCACATTCTCTTCAATCTTGCTCCGCTATTTCCCTTCTGAGGTCTTGCTCTCAGATCTGCATATATTTACATGTTTTAGCCTGTAAGCTTTTTAGCTACAAATTATATAAAATAGAGGTCAGCCCTCTGCCAGTATAATTTTCTTTTTTCCCCCCATTTGCTTACTCTAAAAAATAAAAACATGAATAGGAAGAATAAAAAAGTGAAGTCTTTCTGTAGAGGTCTTTTAACTCTGATAGTCAAGACAACTGTTGTTTTAATACTGCTGTCCAGAGGACTGCATTTTATCTCCAACTTCCAAGGTGCTTTGCTCCAGGCTGGTGTTTTCACTACTGTACATTGAAGGGAAATAGTGCTTCTCAAAGGTTAGAAGACTGATGATCTCTCCCAGTGAGGCTGGATCTCAAGACAATATATAGACTTGAGAAATTTTTCTGGACACTTAATTCGATCACTAGTAGTATGACCTGCGTTTCTGACCATTTTCAGCTCAGCTCTGTTAGTAAAGTTATGGTTTGTGAAAATCAGTGGTTGAGCCTTTCTGCCTTCAGTGTCGTTACGGTTCTTAACCCTCTAATTATATTTGTAGAATGATTTTTTTCTTTCGAACTTATGTTTAGTTTCATATTTTCATCTATCTGTTCTAGCTCTTAAGTGTTACTGCTGTTTAAATCACTAATTTCAGTCTTTTCCCACATCCCTCAAACTCTCCAATGCCTTTTGGTTTGGTTTTCTTTTTAAAGCCTACTCTCAAAACATTGTTCATTGGTTTGGGATTGAAGAAGAAATACTACTAATTTATAAATTTAGCAAAATTTCAACTCTTACACTTATCTGCTGTTAGCCTGTATGGTATATTTGTGTACATTAGAAAAAGCCTATCTTTCCTCAAGACATTTTCCTATCTGCCAGAACAATAGTCCTAATAAATAAAGAAAGCTACGCTGACTATGAATGGTTCTCCTCGGAGCTGGTCAGTGCACAACTTGTACCACTGTAAACAGGAGACACAAAGAGTCTTTAATTTCACCTAAACATTGTTGCCTTAATCATAGTTGTATACTTTCACCAACAGAATACTGTCTTTATAGATCAAGCATGACTGCTGAAATTTGAAACTGAACTTGAAGTTCAATAGGAGATAGCGCTTCACCAATAATGGAAATGATTGTTAGCTGGGATAAGAAAAATGGCTCCTTCTCTTAAGATTGCAGTGTAAAGCTCCTTTATCTACTGAAGAACAGCAGAGGCATAAAGCCAATCTTTTCAGAAGAGATTGCCTCCAGAAAAAACAAAACCTCGAGGTTAAATAGAGAAATCTGTAGCATAAATCATGCACTACAGTGCATGATTCTTGGGCACATTATAATCTGCGTGTGTGCAGTATTTTAAAATACATCTGATGATTAATAAATCATCCATGTGTAATGACATATGGATATCAGAAGTACCACTGAAATCTGCAGAGTAGAATATTGGCATATTTCCAAGACTTGATTCATATGCTTTTTCCAAAATCTAAACAACAATGGATCAAATGTTTACCTGGATTAGTGGTTTGAGTTCATCATTCCATTAATTCTCAGAATACTGTAATGGGAATCAAAGGTTATGATCTATATTTAATGCCATTCGAGTTATATCCTATTAAATGTTCATCTTTTTGCTAGGGCTTCCTGAACAAAATATAAAAATAGCACCCCTTGCCTAGACTAGAAGATGAAGTCCAAACTCTTTAGAAAGACGTACAAAACTTCCCTGGGCAAGTTTACTGTCTAAGCTTTCGTTGGTGTAAGTGGATAGCTGAGGGGGTTGGGTTCCTTGCCGAGCAGCGGTCTTCAGAATCCGTCCCATGATCATGGGTACGAGAACAAGGGGGAGCCAGTACTTGTGTCCTAGATGAAGGTGAGCTCAGGAATAGATGGAGAGCTTCAGAACTGGACATCAAGGGGAAAGTCTGCCATGGAGAGGAGGTAAAATGAGGAGAGTGGGTGCAGCACTTAAAGAAATTTCTGAAAAGTGAAACATAGAGTGTGCTTAAATTTTTGGACGCTTCCCTCTTCAACTCTATCTATCTCCTATGATTCAAACGTTCACTATATTCCCGCTATACCAACTATTACTTTTCCCTCTGCCTCGAAAATTCTTCCTATCACCTTCCACTTTTTGAATATATTCTTTGAGAACCTACTCAAGCCTCTATTTCTATGAATTACTTCTTTCTCCTAACCTCATACAAACTTTTATGGCAGCATGTATCCTAAGGCATTATAATTATTTATTTGAATCCTATTTCCTCTTTTAGACTGTTGGCTCACTGAGGGCAGGACGATATTTTCTTTAATTCACCTGTCCCTGTGGATGGAACCTGGGGTACCTCAGTAGAATTTGTAGAATAAACAAATGAATAAATAAAAATTATCATTACTGGGGCCAGCCAGGTGGTGCAGCAGTTAAGTTCACACATTCTGTTTCAGTGGTCCAAGGTTCCCTGGTTCAGATCCCAGGTGCAGACATGGCCCTACTTGGCAAGCCATGCTGTGGCAGCCATCCCACGGCAGCCATCCCACATATAAAGTAGAGGAAGATGGGCACAGATGTTAGCTCAGGGCCAGTCTTCCTCAGCAAAAAGAGGAGGATTTGCAGCAGATGTTAACTCAGGGCTAATCTTCCTCAAAAAAAAAAATCATTACTGAGATCTATATCCTGCCCTTATGTATAAAAATGGTCCCAAATTATATTATCAAGCCCCAAGTATTTATGGGTACTTTCTGGGTGCCAAAGACTCATGTCTGCAGGGGTTTTTTGGGTGGAATGGCTTATGGATGAGATGCAGACTTTATTGTTGATGAGTTTACGATGTAATTAGGGAAACAAGGTATGCACTTATGAAATCAGAAGGCAACATGCAAGGTAGCGTGTGATATATGCTAACTTGTTTGGTACAGACCAAGTTAGTAGTGAGTAAAGAGCTCAAGTGAGGAATATATGGTTTGAAATAACTCCTGGAAGTCCCTTGCTCTTAAAGCCTTCTCATAGAATATACAAAGAATTAAAAGATCATGAACGTGAAAGAACCTTCCTCGTATTAACACCAGAATGAGAGTTCGAGTACCTAACAAGATGGAAGTTAAGTCCTACACAGCCCTGAGGTTTCTCACAGTTGTGAGGCAATAACCACAAGACGGTGGATGGCGAGCGTGGCACCAGAAGGGGAAGAACATGATAGTGTCCTTTGTCTGAGAACGTGTTTCAGTCCTTGGGACCTGGCTCTCCTGAAGGCAAGCTAGTGGACAGTCACACAGGTTTCTGATTTCTTCTCCTCCTATTTTGTTTGAGGTAGTAGTGTTAGAAAGTTTTCAAACTAAGGTGAAGTTTTTCAAACATAATCTTCTCTTCTTAATGTCCAAAATAGTCTTGGGATTAATTTTGTTCTTCCACTTCTCAAATAGGTTGTGAAAACATTCTACTAGTTCTTACCTTGAAGGCTAAATGACTAATCAACAATCCCACAACCTCCACTATGCCATTGCTAAGCAGCGTCACCAGGCTGGAGCGCTTCAGTCATTATTTTGTAGCTAGTGCAAAACCATGCAGCCAGCCCTGGTGGTCTAGTGGTTAAGATTTACTGCTGCCACCCAGGTTTGTTCCCTGATCAGGGAACCACACCACCCATCTGTGGGTTGTCATACTGTGGTGGTTGCATGTTGTTGTGATGCGGAAAGCTATGCCACCAGTATTTCAAATACCAGCAAGGTCACCCATGGTGGACAGGTTTCACTGGAGCTCCCAGGCTAAGCTTAGGAATAAGGGCCTGGCCACCCACATCTGAAAAAAATGGCCATGAAAACCCTTTGAATAGCAATGAAGCATTGTCTGATACAGCGTCAAAGGTGAGAGGATGGCACTAAAAGACCAAGCAGGGTTCTGCTCTGCTGTCCACGGGGTCACCAGGAGTCAGAATCGACTCCATGGCACTAAAAACAAAATGCAAAACCATATGAAAGTAAGTTTTTGTTTCTATAACCACCTATATATTTACTAACTTAACCAAATAGGTTTTTTCGGTTTGTTTGTTTATTTTATTGCTCATGGATAATTACTTTCCTATAAGCCTAGCCTAAAAAAGAAAAAAAAAAAAAGAATGCTATTGCAGTCATGGTGTTGGGATTCCTATCATTTTCTTTTGACTCCTAGTTTACAGAAATAAAGGCTGAAGAAGTCAGCACATGACTAAAGAGCGCTTTCTAGGACAAGCATTTTAGTTGAGCATCATATGGCATCACTCAAATCCAATGCCATTTGCTGAAATAGTGTGTGTGCTTACAGTTCTTCCTAATGTGCTAATTAAAGGGGGGAGAGTCATTCATTTGTTTCCTTTGATTTTTAAAGTTGCATTTATTTTTGTGTGAATAGAAAACAGAGAAAATACATGAGCAAAGTTTTTTTTTCTTTGTTCCATTTATTCTCTGGTAATTTACCCAGACATTTCTTCATTTTCAGATTATCAGTATATATGAACCCATCAGGGAAACATGCCTGGAGCAAATAGATACCATACAGGAGTATACAAAGATGCAAATGCAGTTTACAGACTTTGTCAGCTAATCAATTATGAACTGTTTTGACAAAGAAATTTATGGTCTTGTTAAAATACCCGTATATATATCCTTATATACACTCTGACTCTTACTGCTGGAGATTTCTTTAGACTGTCATATTCTTTTAAAGCTCTCTTTAGCCAGTAATTATTGCTGACAACAATCTAGGCCCCAGCACTGTTTTCAGTCACCTCTGGCTGCTAAGAGGAGCAATCTAGACCCTAGCACACTGCAGTTAAATTAAATTATCATAGAGATGCAATATACACTGCTACACCACTCTAGCCGTGAACCCAGAATTGAAAAAAGATTGATAGACTACAGGAATGGATCAACAAATAACTATGTGGGTGGTACTGTAAGATACTTATGTCTACAAATATTGATATAGATAAATGGAATGTGGCTTAAAAATTGTATTTTCCCAAAAAAGGAAAGGTTGTTCGTTTGTTTTCCCCTATAACTATCAGCTATCAAGTGATAATGACAGTGTGTTCATGTTTCCCATATATGGGCCCATAGGATATTTGTGTAAGACTTACCTTCATGTAACCAGCATTAAATCATCATAGGATGAGGTTATAGGCACTAGTGTGTTTGGGACTGACTATTTCTCACCCCGGGAAAATGTTGAAGAAATAATCCATTGGAAGGTGACCAAAAAATACAAGACTTTCCCTTAACCCTGGAATATGGACCTGAATCTATGCAAAAAAGGGAAGCAGTTGTAAAACACACTGTTGATAGCTGGGCTTATTACAAAGTCCTCAGGTGCTATTGGCATTTTGAGACCCAGTAGAATATGATATACATACTGTCTCCATTACTTTTCAAAGAATTCATCTAGATGGTAAAAGATGATAGGTAACAATAATCATAAAACTGGATAGGAAAAGGTTCTTAAGAGCTTGGATTAGATGAGTTAATTCACACCATCTTGAAATAAGTATGTGTCATGTAAAGGCTATAAAATAAAAAGAACTATGTATGTAAACAGAATAAAGTGAGACAAATATATTTTTATTATGTATTAGTCTTAACAGTAGAAGTGTTTCTCTGTCTTTTCTGTTAAAAAATAGGGTATAGGATCTCATATAATAAATTATAAAATGCATGTATCCCTTTCTTATCCCTATTTACATTGGCATGTAAATTTTTTCTATGACCAAATAAATCAAACATTAACAGCAGATATGAGTCAATACAGCTCTGAAGAAAGGGTGCTGGTGGTACTTACGGCTAATAAAAATAGGCATAATTAATATTACCTCAAGAAAGTATGGTATCATCATGCTCAGCAATATCAGTTATTAATAGATTTTATTGTTAGAAAAGAAAATCTTTTCAAATGTTGAAATAGATTGGAATAGAGTGGATTCAATATGAGTGCCCAAATTACTGGTGACCAACTCATATACTTAATATGATTGAACTAAAGAAGTTTTTGCCATTTTTCAATCCATCTCCTTCATTTTACAGATAAGAAAAGTGAAGATCATTCATTCATTCAACAAATATTTATTGAGTGCCCACTATGTGCTAGTCATGCTCTAGGTGTTGGGCATGGAGCTAAGAACAAGATGCATAAGGGTGTTTCTCTATGGAGCTTGCTCAGTTGATTTGGAAAGATTTCTTTGAGGAGATGGTATTTAAGCTGATAGATGAATGACAAGAAGGAGCCCAGGTGGCAAAGATCAAGAGAAGAGCATTCTAGCTAGTACCAACTAGTGAAAGGTTGTAAGGCACGAGTAAACCATGAATGATTGATAAACGGGAAAAAATCTCCTTGTGGCTGGAGCATAGTGAAAAGAGGATCATGAAAGAAGATGAGGCGAGAGAGATAGCCAGGGGCTGATCATGTTAACTTTATAAACCACGGTAGAAAAGTTGGATTTTGTTCTGATAGGAAGCCATTGGAAGGTTTTAAACTGAAGAGTGACATGATGTGATTATACAGTGAAAGGACATGGTGACTACCATATGGGTAATGGATAAAAGAAGAAGAGAACAGAAGAAGGGTGACTAGTTGGGATGCTTCCACGTTAGCCCAAGGTTTGGACTATGCTGGGAATAGTGGAGATAGAATTGTTTGCATGTTAAATGTATTTTGGAGCAGAATCATCAAGGCTAGATGAAAAATTTGATGCTGAGGGTGAACAAAATATAGAAATCAAGAAGGACTCCTAGTATTTTACCTTGAGTTGCTGGGGAGATGGCAGTGATGTTTATTGAATGGGGAAAGGCTGAGGGAAGAGCAGGCTTGGGGGAACCTTTGGTTTTTGAGACGTGTGTTTGGTCTGACTATTAGATATCCATGTGGAAATGTCAGATAGGCAGTTGGATGTTAAAAGTCTGACTTATGGATGGTATTTAAAGCCAGAAGACTGAGTGAATTCAGAGAGAAGAAAACCTGTGTTTACAGAAGGTACGAGGGCCTACATACACTGGATGAGGGAGGGACATGAAAGACATCTACAAGAATTTACCAGCATATACGTTGAAGAAGCAAGTAATATTTTAACTGGAATAGGTCTTGGAAGGAAACCAATCAACCAGCTCCTTTCATAAATGAGAAAACTGAGGCCTAGAGAGGGTCCATATCCCACTGATGATGAGAACAGATGGAAATCCAGGAGAGATGTATCATGGTCATATGAAATGCAGGTTGTACTTTGATTAGATGCAATATTCATGCATCAACCAAGTGAAACAGTTTAGTACTTCCAATATATGACCTAAGACCAAAGTTAATTTCATCTTAGTCCATATTAATAAAAGTACTACAGTTTCCAGAAAAAGTGGCCAGACCTCACAAAAATTATTACATTTTGTTCTAGATGCCACAATTTAAGAGAATACCTAGGGGAAAATAAGAAGGACACAGAGGGCAATCAAAGCGAAGTCACATGAGAAATAGCCCAGACAACTAGAAATGTTGAATTAGACTAAAATGTCTCTTGTAAGAGAGGAGACAGAATAGGCAGTGGGGAAGTGATGATGATACGTGTGTGGAATCAGTTTATTTTGCAAGACTAAAACTAAATGTGTGTATATTTCAAGGAGGTGTTATTCCATAACTGTTGGGAGCACGGTCTTTAGAATCAGACAGAACTAAGCAGCTCCGTGCCCTTGTGGAAGTTTCCTAAACTCTGTTTTCGTTACTTCATCATTAAAATGGGTTTATAATACTTCAAATGGATTTAAATGAGGGTATGCATGTAAAGGTCTTATCCCAGTGTGTAGTATGTAGTAAGTGTTAAATAAATGGTAACTACGGTTATTCATCTTTTTATATGCCTATGGGAAGAAGGTCTCACTCAAGGTAAATTTCACATCACAGAGAGAATAGGGCAAATATGGCATGGCACATGGATGTTGCAGAGAAGAATTCATGCATGGGCTGGATGATTTCTAAGTCTCCTCAATTCAAATGTACAGTGATGTTATGACTTTGGTTTCCTTGTCAGTGTTTTCACTACTATCCTGTGAACCTAAAGGAAATAGAGAAAATGGAAGGCATGATTTTAAAACAATTCCTGAATCTTCATTATTCAATAAAGTGTGGGTTTGAAAACAGAAGCGAAGTCACAGGTCCTACGTGCAGTGTCATCATTTCCATGCTCATAAAATTCACCCAATAGCTATTTTCTTCCACATGTTTCAACCTTATCTTCTTGGGCAACTCTGCTGTGATTATGATCCAGACACCAGATGTTTGCATCGGTGTTGGTTCCTTCTTCTGTGTCCATTTTACCTGTAGAGAAACATCAGCTGACGCAGAGGGAGAAGGGGCGTGTGCGGGAAGGGGACTGAGGTAACATGAGCCGGAAGAGCTTAAGTAGAAGTGAGGTTCAGCTCACAACGTTAGCTATTTCCAGAATTAGAATTTGCAAGCACAGAGCTCTAGCTCCTTAGCTCTAAGCTAGGCTGGCTGCCTTCTAAATTTTAATATTCTGCTTTATTTTTCTCAAATTTAATTTATTCTGTTACGACATTTAACGGATGACTTGTATCAAATGGCCATTTGACTGTACAGGCCCATATCTCTCCTTCATATTTTTATTGGATTAAAGTTTCACAGTCTTGAATAAAACAAAGGATTTTCTGGAAGTTTCCATATGGAAGTGGGAATAACGGACACAGAACTAGCTTTGTCCTCGTAGGGAAGCAGTAATTCTAACCTAGTTAGTAACTGTCGGTAGTTGTAACCTCCTGCAGGAGACTTGTCAGAACATTCAAGTTCTCACCGCCCTCATTCAGAAGCCTCTTGGGGCTGATGAATCAATACATACATGACAGAAAACGGAGCCCAGTGATGGAGAAAAAGGGTGATATTTTTTTCATATTTGTTTTGCAAGAGATAAAATGAAAGCCCAGAAAATGAGGGATTTGTGATCACTGAAGGCTAAAGTTGTTTGTTATGCTGAGATTAGACAGACATTTAAATATTAGCTTTCCTCCTCAGTATATGCAGATCCTTGAACTGGAAACCCTGGTTATGTTTAGAGAGGACAGGGTAATTTTCTCAGCATCCTTCACTGAATTGTTTTGAACAATAACAGAACAAGCCCCACTTTTGCCAGATAGATGACTATCTGGCCTTGTATATTGATGAAACAAACTCATGTGATTTATGGAATGTCAGCTGCCATCTCATCGGAATAACATGGACTTCTTTGGACTGTACACCAGCCAGATTCTTTCTGGAAGGAATTTGGAGCAAATCTAATAGAATGTCTACGATTTGGCTTCAAAAGCCTTCGGATTTTCCTCTTCCCTTTCATCTTTGGGGAAAGTAGGACATACAAGCTGTATGATCCATCCAAAGCAGGGTGTTGTGATTGAAACAACGAACTACATCTAACTTGCAACAATGCATTATGCAAAATTGCAAAAAGCACGATTTAAACCAAACATGTGTGGTCAAAAGTTTCATTGCTTGATAAAAGCAGACTTTCCCCTTAAGTAATGAGTCTAGATGATGTATTTACAGGGCTATCAAAACAATCAGAAACATCATAAGGTACAACATTTGCTTGCCTTCTCAGGAAAGGAGCTGTGCGGGCTTATGGACCATCTAAATTAGACTTTAGTATTTTGATGTCCTTGCCATTTGTTCTTTTAAATTTCCAGCCTAAGGGGTATATTCTCCTATCAACGTGCATGTGTAAGTCCCATTAAGGCTAATAGGAATTTGGTGCCTGAGTCCAAAGAAAAATCTGGCTCGAAGATGGTATTTTGCACATGTAATGCACAAGAAAAATAACCAAAAAACTCCATTTCTCTTCATCCAAAGCGCATAAAAGAATTATATTAATTATAAGTACAAGACAAGCGACTTGCTTGTGGAATTTTAAATGCATTTAATAAATTTGCAGTTTTATGCATTTCTCTGCCTCCAAACCGTTTTCTTCAAATATGCTTTAGTTTGTCTCAGGTAAAAGAAGATCTTAGTGACGGATGGAAACCAAGAGAAATAGGGGTGGTGGGAGTACATTTCTCAACACGGTCTTCACTTATTTATATTCTGCAGCACACGCACTCATGATGTTTCAAACTTACTTCCACCAGATTCAAAATAAAACCTGGAACACAAAACAGCTTGCCCATATTTTCTTGTTTAAGGCTCTATCTCCCGAGCTTTCTTTTGCATCTCAGTTTTTAACCACCTAGGAAATTTTCAGGCAAGAGTCGGTATTCAAATGAGGTGTTAATTTAAAAAATTTTTACATCCTTCTGTTTATTTTGTTTGAAGGGAAATATTGGTTCTCGGAGTTGCATTAAAAACCCAGTTTTTATCTTTATACATCTTTCGGAAAAAAAAAATTCTACCTCAAGAAATTTCTTTAACAAAGAGAACATTATTTCAGACTCTAACATTTCTGTCTGCCGATTATCATTAGTCATAAGCATAGCCCTGCACTAAATGTCTAGTGAGCACAGATAATGTTCATTTTGTCTGGAAGACAGGTTGCCGCCTGTCAAGGAGCGATGGAATAAATGACAGGTTTTGACTCTGTGCCTTGCAGGCATATTAGGCTAAGAAATCGCCAACATGATGAAAAATTATTTTGTCAAAAATTTGTAGGTCACCCATCATTGTCTAATGTATTCTGTGATTAATTGCTAGCATAGATCAGCATTATGTCTTTCCAGTGAATCGCTTAATTGTTGCCTGCTTCATGCTCTTAATGTAATGATGAGGCATCTGCTCGTTTCACATGTGCTTTTAAATGCCAGCTTTTGCATCCAGGTTACAGGGTTGGTAATATTCAACTTAAAGAACTAGTTCAAATTAAAACTTCGGGCCTGCCATCTCTTCCTGCTTTTTATGGGAGCGTGCGCGGAAGGCTGCGTGTTAGTGTTAATGTATGTAGATTTTATTTCTGATGAGTGATTATTTGACTGCTCATTTTACGAAGATTTATGGTGTGCTTTCTATCTCCTGACTGCAGTCCTACTCTTATCTTTAATAAAGGAGATGAGGACATTAATCAGCCATTGTCAGGGCTCCTGACTAAGACATTAAATGTACTGTATGGGATAGGTAAACACGCTCCAGATCCTTCTCTACTCCACTAGATCAGGCAAAAAAACACTCATTATATTTATCATAATTTCACATCTGCTGTTTTTGAAGCAATGTACCATGAGGCCATAAACTGTATTACAACTGTGCATAAATTCAACTGATTTGTGGCTGGAGTAACTAATTCCTAAAGTACATTTTAGAAAAACAAGCAGTGAGCCCTGAAATTGCAATTCCATAAAGGCACTAAATTACTGACTGCAGAATCAAAAATTTGCTTGATGTGATTCTGCAGTGACCATTTTATAAAAAGTGACAGTGCGCCTGTGATTGAGTCAATAAAATAAGGACGAGCGAGCTGTACACTCAAACAAGATTAAAGAGAAAGGGAATGACAGAGGACAGACATGGTATACAAATGGAGAAAAGCATAACATTTCCCCCAAAATGGCTTAAGGATGCAACTATGAATAGCAACAATATTGATTTGTCAATAATCTTTTCATTATTTTGGAGGTGGAAGAAAAAATTTAATTTCCCCTCTTTTATTCAGTTCACAGTGTAATCAGGAGCATGCTAAATATATAATGAAATAGATTTAGAAATAATTTTTTAGTTGTGGCATTAGCTGTTGATTTAAGCTTGCCATAATATTTTCCAAAATTATGAAGGATAATTCTTTATGGGTTGTTTACTTGCCTCCTTGTTTTTAAGGGTGTATGGCTAAGCCATCTCTTTGTTAGGGCAGCTAGCCATGTTTGCATAGGAAATGTGGGCATGTATGTTTACTGGAGTGGGGAGTGGAGAGTATGTTTCTATGTGTGTTTTTCCCTTGAGGGGCGGGCTCCGTTTCATTTTTTACAAACTTGATCGGTGCCTGAACTTGCTGTAATGTCTTCTCCAAAAGAGGAAGGAGAGTAGGGAGTGATCTTTCATACGGGACAAGTAAAACCAGAAACGCCATTGTTTTTGAAGACAAAATGCACTTGACATTTGTTAAGATGAAAACCAAAGGCAGACCTGACACTTGGAATCCTGAATAGAGGTGTGAGCCCACAAATGAAACCTGCTAAGGGTGGCAGCCATGTATGTTCTCCTGGAAGTAGGATGTGATTATGTGATTATTTATTGACTGGAAAAAGCAATTTAAGAGAAAAATAAATGGAACAGGGCTTTCATTGCTTGGGTTTCTCAAGATATCCATCGCCTTTCACCAATTATTTCATGCATCTCTGCCATTGAAGTAGATGTGCCACCGAGTCGCTTTTGTTTTGTTTGACTAAGATACATATGCGTTCTTTGTTTAATATTCTGTGTTTGAAGGCTCCTCCTCATCGAATGTGGGCAATTACTTGCTACCCAGGGCAAATTGTGGAGGGCATTTACGCAGAACATATTTTAGAGCAATATAATCCTAGTTGATTTTCTTTAGAGAAGAATATATTTGCCATATTTTATCTCTTTCCCTGACCACCATCCTGGTCAACTTTTATAACTGCAAATCTGGAGCTGGCACATTGAATATTGCTCTATTCTTTACTCATAATATCAAGTCAAAAATGGTTGTGTTCATAAGGCATTGCATAGTTTCTATCTAATGGTATCAATCTGTGCATCACAGAGCGTTTCTTTTCCTGACATTATTACTTTACTGAAATTAAGCTTGAAACAATCTGATGTCAGATACTGTATATCTACTTTTATTGCCAGCCTTTCTGAGCCCACCATATTGCCAGGACTGCATCTCATTTTAGATGGGTTTAACCAGATATATATTCTCAAGTTTATTGAGAGTTGGATAGATTACATTTCCCATTCTCAAAGCGCAGGCTGGTCCTTTCAGTGCATTTTATAGAACAAATGTAAATTCCCATGCTGCAGTTGACAAAAATTCATGGTTCTTTTCTCAGTGTCAAAAATAAATCCAGCATAGCATTGGAGATGAGTAAGTGTGGTATAGTGGAGCAGGCTTCAGTTCACCCTTTCTGATTTAGCAGCAGTTTCGATGTACTTGAGAAATCTGTGAAAGTTCAATTATTATGGTCTAGGCAAAGAGATTTGCTCACACAACAGAGCTACTGTACTTGAGAATGAATTGTAAGGATTCAGTGAAATGCAAAGCACTTTCTGAGCACAGCAATCCCTGTGCCTCCCATCTCCTCTCCCTCCCTTCCGTTCCCCATCTACTTATATCTCTTACATAGAGCCTTATCTGAAGACTTTCACTGTCGCTAAATAAACCACAAACATAAAAACTTGCCAAAGCATTCCATTAAAATGCAATAAAAATTAGTCTTTATATATTTAGGAGACATGAGATATGCAAAGAATAGCTATCAAATAAATTTATTAGTAGCTTGGCTTGATTAGTTTGTCAAGATTGCTTACATATGTATGCCTTAGAAGGAAAGGCAGATTTGTATGAAAAAGGTGTTTATAGCTAAGAGTAAACCAAACATACTGAATCATTGAAAAAATGCTCTCTCAAATTCCATGCACTTTATCAACACAACGTACAGCTCAGATTGTGGACTGTGTGCTTAAATGCCAACAGCGTGTCCTATAGACAAACAGCATTTCTTTCTATATTTACATTCATTGATTTGATTTTATTTCTGGCTAAAGCTAGGGATTGTCTATAAATAGCCATCAAAACTTGGTGTAGCTTTAGGAAAAAAGTGAAGAAAAAAATCAAGAGTATTCCACAGAAAAAATGTCGCCGGAAAATTACAAGAGGCAGTCCAGGTACATCTGCTCTTAACATTTTTCTTTTGTTATGTCATTCGGCTGCTCCAAGGTTTGTGTAATTAGGGGATTCTTTCACCTGGGAAGAGTTAAGACCAACACCATTTGAAGCAGGGGGATGTGATCAGTCTTTCTTAAGGAAGAATATCTGGTCCCTTATAGTCACATTTACTCTCTTATGTATCTTCCTAATGAGAAGATCATAAATAAGATGGGATCTTGTGGAACCTCACATTAAGCTCCTCCTCGAGGTATCGGTGAGGTAGGGTCAGCCTTTGGTTACATGGGGAAGACACATGGGGATGCATACACACTCACACACTCAGAATACACATAAAATATATTGGTATATTGATATTACTCTACAGTCATCCCATCTATCATGCTTATGGTGTCATTGTAAAATTAATTTAAAAATATTAAAAAATAATTATTTCAAGTTTATGAATTTGAATGAGAAGTAACCTTCACAGCAGTCCAAAATAAAATTACAGAGCCTATTTACAAGACATTGTGCCATGTGAAAATTAATCATCAGTGAACATATAGATGCCTTAACTGAGGATTGTAGCTTACATCCTCAAGGAAATTCATGTGATAAATATTTTTGGAGTATTCATAATACGTTAGGCACAACCCAAAGGACTATCAGCTTATTGAATCCAGGGATCACACAATCCAAGGTGAAAATAATTAAAATCCAGAGTAAAATGTTCTCTTACAAAGATATGTAGAGTGACTGTCATAAGAGCACAATCAATGGAGTGCTGAATGCTATGAGTGTGGACGGAAGCTACGAAATTGGTAGCAATACTTGAACATGCAGTAGCTACATCCATGTATTTATTTATTCGCTAACAAATACATATGAAGTAACTATTATGTGCATCACTGAACTGGGCTCTGAGACCACAACAGAGACCCAGACTAAGTCCGTGCCCTCCCATTGCTCACAGAGTAGCTGGAATAAGTATGTGCCGGGATGATAATTTAGAAGGGTGACTAAGCTGATGACTCAGAGAAGGCCTCCAGGAGGAAGTGACTTCTGAAGCGGTTCACAACGTGAAGGACAAAGAGCAGCTAGCCACGTGAAAACTGGAGAAGGCCCTGGAGAGGGAGGGTGGTCCCTGAAAGAGTGTCCCCAATTCAGGGAATAGAGTATGTGCAGGCCAGGAGGTGAGAGAGAGCATGGCGTACTCTTGGAACTGGGAGAAGTTCAGTCTCACTGAAATGTAGGCTGAGGTGGGGAGGGGAGAGCAGCCAGGTCAGGTGGGGTCTCAAGAGCCAAGATATATTCTTTAGGGCAACCAGAAACTATGAAAGGGCATTAACTAAGCAAGAGGGAGATCAAGTTTTTATTCTAGAAAAATTGCTTTGGTTGTAGTTTACAGAAGTACTCCCCAAATTCTTTTATCATGGAAAGATTTTTGGAGAACTCATCTCTAATATATGTATTTATGTGTTTATAAATATTATACAGTTTCCACTGTACTAGTATATTATGTTTATGTCAAAAATATACACAAAATTAAAGATTTAAAAGAATGATCTAATTTTGAAGCGCATTTAAAAATTTTTTAAAACATATTTCATTTTTGTAATTTACACCAATGCCTTTGCTTTCGAATTGTAGATATTCAATTTCACGTGGTGGCTGTTTAGTTTTGATATGTCTTTCTGATCACCATTGCATCATTTTTATCACGTATTATCATCACAGTGAGGCCTTCCCTGATCATCTTCTTTAAAATTATAAACTCTTCCCGGCATTCCCTTTCCCCTTTCTTTGTTTCATTTTTTTCCTATTACCTTTGAATACCCTATATAATTTACTTAGTAGTTTATTATACATCTTACCCCTCTTCCCTATGAGCACAAGGATTTGTGCATTTGTCTGATGTCATCTCCTGGGCCTAGAAGACTGCTCAGCCCATTGTGAATGTTCAAGAATTATTTGTTGCATGAGCAGGGGAAAGATCGTTAGCGGCAGTTGTAGATGTAAATCTGTATTTCAAATCTTCCTGATAATTTCACGTTTTTGGGGCCTGAGTTTTTGTTGGACCTATCGAGGCCATCATTCTTTTTTAAGTTGTAATATGAATGGGAAGCACTGGAGTAGAACAAGAAGAGCCCTTGTGCTTGCATGACCGCAGTTTTTCTGCAGGAATCCTTAAAGCCATGTGGCCATCTTGGCCATCAGTTTAGTTCAACTAGATGACATGACTTGGAAGTCTGTCTACCTGGGTAGGTGGAGATGCTATGTGCAGGGATGGGCTGGAAACAAATGAAGCAAGAGGGCCCTCCCCTGCCCTTGTGGAGCACCCTTTTTCTCAGTCTTCCTCTCCTACTGTAAGTGACCCGTGTCTGAGTGAGGTTGTCAGTCTTAAACTGTATGTTGAGTTTTAGTAGAGATTAATTTCCTTCTTATTTTTAGACAAAAATAAATATAAGGAAGATTTCTAGTGTGTTCTCTCGCCTTAGTGGCTCACTCTGAACACTTTGAAGACATCTGGGAGAAAGAACGAATCCTGGAGGGGCTGGCTGAGGGTGAGAGAGTGGTTAGGAAGGCAATTATGGCTTCCCTCTGTTCTGTCAGCTGCACCTGAGGAAGTCTGGGAGGGCAGGACCCCGGGTTTTCAACTTTGAAGGTTTAACCTTTATTGGGAAATATTTTCTACTATGACTATTGTTTTAAAAAATTTCCAAACAGAGGTTACCCCCTGCACACACACACAATACATCAATACTTTGTCAATGTGTACAAAACACCAACTCACTTAGATATCACAGAGAACATTTTCAGGCTTGTCCGTTGTTAACTGTCTCTGTTTAACTAAAAACAGTGCCCAACTAAACAGACTGAAATTGTAAGTAAGGCCTCAGTTAAATGGATACAGGGATTTGCTGATAAAGAGGATTATTTAAAGTTAGAATGTATTTTTTTTTTTCAGGAAGATTAGCCCTGAGCTAACTACTGCCAGTCCTCCTCTTTTTGTGGAGAAAGACTGGCCCTGAGCTAACATCTGTGCCCATCTTCCTCTACTTTATATGTGGGACGCCTACCACAGCATGGTGCGCCAAGTGGTGCCATGTTCGCACCCGGGATCTGAACCGGCGAATCCCGAGCCACTGAAGTGGAACGTGCACACTTAACTGCTGCGCCACCGGGCCAGCCCCAAAGTTAGAATGTATTTTTAATAGTTCCCATGCTTATATGTGTAAGGGAAAGCCTCTCCTACTTTTTAAATTGCTTGTATTACCTTTTTATTTTTAAACGACAATTTGTTGTTGTTGGGAAGCAGATCCTCTACTGCTCATTCACAGTAAACAGTAGATTGCTAACTGTATCCACCTAATTTCAGCTGATGTGGCCCATGCATAACAGAAAGAACAGGGCCAGGAAGGAATATTCTTAAAATTGTGACTTGGAGGTGCTGCCAACTTCAGCAGGAGTTGGGCAATTTGTAGTTTACTTCCTATATGGGTTCCAAACGGAAGCCAGAGTTTACTGGCCCCACATTTAATGAATGAGTTCTTCCATCTCTTATAGCTTGACGCCAGGTCCATGAACAGCCTTGCTGTTGGTCTCTCAATCCAGTTTCACACAGAGTGGTGGTTTTAATGACTTGTTAAAGTCCCTTGTCGCCTTGAGACTCAATTACTCAAATTCAGGAAACATAATCTAATTGAATCATTTCTCTAAGAAATCACGATTTTCATCTAAATTTTAATTTAATCCACTCCAATGACTTATACTGAGGTTATTACAGCATCCTTTCAACTTCAGCAATAAAGCCATCTTCGTATTCACAAAGCAGGGCAAAATCCTTATCGGTGGCTAGGTTCTTTCCAAGTAGAAGGCATTCTCTTGCTTAATCTTCTCTCTCCAAGCATGCTTTTATGCTATGTTTGTTCAGTTTGGGTGTTAATGGTGTACCTATGTATATGGAATGGGATCAGTGCATTGAGCTTTGTATGAAGTGAATATGAGGTGATGTCTCAAGTATGTGATGAGTTATCTGAACAGCACAGAACCGAAGCATTCATTTTCACCATGTTGGCAATAAATACTGATCACCTCGACCGTATGCTAAAGTCTGGAGTCTGCATTATTCACGAGGGGGGCCAAAACGAAGAACCAAAAGCCTCAAGCTTCCATTTACATCATTCACGTGGGCACAATCTTGGTCCACATTTAACATGAACTTTATTCTGAAAAACTCAGATGTAGAATTACAAATCAGAAATCAAAGGACAAAGGAATGGAATCAAATAAACAAAGACCTAACGTCTCTAATTGCCCTAGTAAACATAAGATTATATTCATGCATGTTTTGTGATCTCTAACATCTTCCTCTTGTGATAAGAGCTACTTCTAGAACTTGGACCTAAATCTCAAAAAGAAAAAAACCCCATTAATCAGATACTAATTAGCACGTATCATTAAATGTTATAGCGTGAGACAGGAAGCCCACCTCCTCATAAACGGCTCATTCCATTTCTCCTGTACTGTCAGATATTTGGCCATTTCTCTCTCTCTCTCTCTGATTCACTTCTTTGCTGTGCAGACTGCAAAATATAATAACTTCTAAGCAGTGTGTAAAACAAAGTGCTCAATTCACTTTATTAAAATATCCAATAATAATTGATTTAAAGGCAATAAAATGTGTTCATTAGAGGGTTTATATTCAAGAAATATTGAAAGTATACCTAAAACTGTCACTTTTATTGTGAATGAACAGGATAATATAATTTGAAAAGAGTGCGATCATACTAAAGATTTGTCCTGCAGCATTATCTGATAGCTCGTAAAGTGCTGAAATTTAATATGATGCTTTCAGTCAGTTTAATTGAAATTTAATTGCCACTTTGGGCAGAAGGTTTAGATCTGATCAATAAAATATTAAAGATTTTGTGCTTTCGCTTGGAACAGCTCCTTTAGCGATGCGTCAAGAAGACCCTATATTTTCGGAAATATTTGTTTGTTATAGTTCACACAGTGCTCAATATCACTTTCTAATCTGAAAGTTTTACTGTGCTGTGCAGACAAATAGTGGAAATAATAAAGCAATAGTTGATCCATTTAATTACAACACGATGAAAGAAATAACGGTCACCTTCAGATTCATGAGAAAGGCATTAATGTAAGAGAGCAATAAATATTTTGAAATGTCAAACCTCAGAAAGACAGAGTCCAACTCGAGCTGGGCTGTAAATCAGACTGAGGGAAGGACCTTGAAAAAAAGATGGTTCTTTGGTATTTTAGAAATAATTACTAATACAAAAAGGGTAATGATGAAACTATAAATTACATTAAAAAGGGCCATTAGAGAAGGATTAGTTTATAAAGCTGAGAGACGGTTCTTAAAATTGTCCTGCTGGTTATTTCTACTCTTCATTTTATTCGGGAACCCCTGCTCAATTACCTGATTATTAATAAACTAATTGATCACTGCTTTGCAGTTCAAATACTAAAGTCAAGTTAACTTTCTCCTTTTCAGGGACTCCCATGAGACTCTCACATTACTGATATTTTAGGAAGGGAAAGAGTTGAAGATTTCTTAAGATATATGTCCAGTAAACTGGAGAATGACTTCAAGCTAAGTAACATCCCTATTAATATGTCTTAAAATTATGATTTCTTTCAGATCACTATGTTCTAATGGTGACTCTGGTATTTGTGTGGTTATAATCTTTTACTAATGATTCCTGGCGTAATTCTTTTCCTAACGATCCTTTCTTACCTATGTAACTTTTCAAAAGCTCCATGTTCAGGTGCATATATTTCTTTACTTATGAGTCTCCTATAGAGTCTAAGTTCACTAATGTGGCATATTGTTTTATTTCGTTCAGTATGTCTCTGAAGGATAAGTACATTTTCTGTTTACAACTTCATTCAAACAAGACTAATTATCTGCAATGACCATAATCACTCTTCTTTTTCTTTTCTAACCATCTCTGTCAGATTTCTCTTGGTTAGTCATCTGCTATCACCATAGATTTTAATTTTGCAAGAAGTAGACACAAATTTTTTCCTGTGACCCGTCAAAAAGTTATTATTTTGTGACATCGAGATCTAGATGCTGGGCATTATTCTAGGGCCTGGAACACAGCAATGCCTAGGGAAAACATTCCTGGCTTTAAGGAACTTATGTTCTAATGGGGGAGAAAGACAATGAACATAGACAAATAAGATAATTTCAAACCCTGACAAGTACTATGAGGAAGGCAGCCTTGAAAGGCTTTAGTGGAAAGAATTTGAGGCAAAGGAAAGAGCAAAGGGAAGAACACTAAGATAGACATGAGCCTGATTTCAGGGTACATAAAGAACACTAGTGTGGGACTCATGCTGAAACTGAGGGGAAGATTGGGAGGAAATGACATCTGAGAGTCAGTCAAGGACCAGATCTTCTAGAGCATGTAGAGTCCTGTAAACCATAGTGATAAGTTTTGATTTTATTTAAGTGTAACGGAAGGCACGGGAAGGATTTAAGCAGAGGTGAGTAGGTAGTGACAGGGTGTGTGTGATAGGGCATGAGAGCTGAAGGACATGATATGAATCATGCTTTGGATAACTCACTCACTGCTTTGTGGAGGCTGGACCATAAAGGGTTAAGAGTCGGGGCAGAGACACAAAATAACAGACCATTGTAGCGCTCCCAGCAAGGTAGCTTGGACCAATTGTTATCATGGACTTGAGAAGTGGCCAAATTTGAGATGTGTTTTAGAAGGCAGGACAAAAGGACTTACTGATAGATTGGATGTAAGGATGGGGAGGATGAGGAAGAATTCAAGATTGACTTTTAGGTTTTGAGCCTGAGCAATTGGGTAGCTGGCAGTGCCATTTCCTGAGATGAAAAAGGCCTGGGAGGGTAGGAAGTATATTTTTGGGAAAAACCCATGGTAGTTCTGTTTGGCCTCTGAGTTTGAGATGCCTACTGGAGAGCCAAGAGAGATGTCAAGTGGGCAGTTGGATCTAGGAGTTTAGAGCTGAAGGAGAGATCTTGACATGAGATATAAATTGAGTTTTATTATCATGTAGAGGGCGTTTGAAACTGGATGGGATCATCTGAGAGGCTGTAGTTAGAGAAGAGAGAACCAGGAATAGAACTTTGATACCCTGTCACAACAGATTTGGTAGAACAGGGGAAGCCAGCAAAGCAGATTGAGAAGAAGTGATCAGTGAAGGTGGAGGAAAACTAGGCAAGTGTAGTATCACTGAGTCCTAGATAAAGCAGTATTTAAAACAGATTATTGGTGACCATTGAAGATCTGATTCCTTCAGTGCAGTGATAGGAAAGATTCAGTGCCTTAAGGAGAGATTGGGAGGCTAAGAATTGGAGACAGTGAATAGGTTTGTTGCAATGGGAAGCAGAGAAATGGGACAGGGGATGGAGAGATAAGTGGGCTCAAGAAAGATATTCTTTCCTTTTTCTAAAAGAGAGTTGATACTAAGCTATATTGGTATGTTTATGAGAATGATCACTTAGAGAGGAGAAAATTGATGATGAGTGGAATAAAGTAATGGATGTAGAGTGAAACTCTTTGAAAATAAAAGGAGCTTAGATTCAGAGCACAACTAGAACAGTTGGTCTCAGATAAGAGTGGAGACGTTGCTGATATTTGTACAGAAGGAAACATAGAATATATGGTTACAGGTGAAGGTAGGTTATTGGAATTGGTAATGCAAATATGCAGTACTTCTCATTGCATTTATCTTTTCCATGATAGCTTTCTGTAGCAAAAGCATCATCTAAGAGTGAGGAGGAAGGGGAATATTAGTTGAGGATTTGAGTAGAGTGAAGGCATGAAACAGATATTTTGAAGAGGGAAAAATTGAAATGTAATAGGTAAACTAGCATTATCATGTACTTTTGAGTGCTAAATTGAGATTTGTAATGGTAAATTTGAAGTCAGTCTAGTAAGTATAGACACATGATTTTATCCAGTAACGCTCAACTATTTGTTTGCAGACACTGAATAAAAGAGTTTAATCAGGGTTGGTGTATTGCCAGCCGAGGGCAATGGAAGGCGAGTGAGACAAGGCGGTTAAGGAGGTTCACAGAGATGATTATAGTGACCATGTAATCCGGACTGGACTTCAGTGGCAAGATGGAGAACGAAATAAATGGTAGAGGCAATTCTCAGTAAGGTCACAGAATTACTAGAGCATTAGCACAAATGAGCTGAAAGGGTCTAGCAATGATGGAAGATGACCGCTAGACAGTATGTGTAAAATTGAGATTTTTTTCAATCCTGGCTTCTTGATTTACTGTGTTTGATCTCTGGCAAGTTATTCTGGCATTCTATGCCTTGGTTTTCTCATTTGTAAAATGGGGATAATAGTACCCTCCTCGCTGAGTTATTGTGAGCATTGAATAATTTACAGCATATGAAATGCATAGAACAGTGCCTGGCACATAGGAAATGTACAAGTTTTAGCTGTTATTAAGTAGAAGTGTTTCTATGTATTTGGAAGGATAGTCTTCTTGGAAGTTTATATATTTAAATTTTTATTACAAAATTCACATAGGTTTGTTGTCAAAATGTAGAAATAAAGAGGAGATGAAAATCAATACTTACGACTGGCAATGAAAATAGGAGGATAATTACTATTAATATTTTCACGTATATCCCCCTGAAAGTACATTTTACATAGGTATCTGGGCATTTCATGGAAACCCAGGCATGACCCTGCTAATAGATACGGTTATCCTAGACCTACAATTAATATGCTCTATTCTATCAGTGATGGGAAGTGAGTCAGACAGGCTGTCACTCTGACATGCTCAATTCTAGTTAACAATTTCGGCATGTTAGTGACAATTTTGGGGTCAAGTCAAATTTTTTGATAAATACTAGCAACCAAATTATTTAAAGAGTATAATCATAGACTGTAGACCTCTTCCCAGGGCTTTTGTGTATCTTTTTAAAAAAATGGTACCCCCAACACGGTATTCATTGAGTGTAGATTATATGCTAGGAATTCTTTTATGGTCTAGAGATATAGTTCCCTGATCTTACAGAGGTAAAATAGTAACATATTTTATGATTTTGGCATTCAGCAAATATCAGTTTTGCTGTGCCATGTTGCAAGCCTAAGTTACATTTTGGAAATATTTTAATGAACATGTAGGTTTCGTTAGTTTTGGAGGACTCTGGTCTGTTTCTGGGCAATAACAGCCCCTGGAATTGCTACAATGCACTTACTTTTTTGCAGAGTATGGTTAAGTGGAATTTAAGTCCTGGGACATTACTTTACCTTTTCACCAGAAGAGTCCACATAGCATAGCAAAGCACAGAGACACCATCCCATGTAGAAAGAGACGTGTTTGGAATTTTCTAGGCCTGAGTTTAAAACCAGACTCTACCATTTACTCATTGTGTGGACATGGGCACATTATTAAGTTCTTCGTGCCTCACTTTTTTCATGTGTACTATAGTGATGGGAAAACCTACCTTGTGGGATTTTTCATGGTAATCAAATGAGATAGTGTATATTATAAACTACATTTTATATATTTTGTATTGTATTATATATATGCACTTATATGGTGGTTCTTGCTGCTATTGCTTTCATGAAGCAAGATAGCCTCTGGGAGCCTTTAACAGGATGGTAAAGCCATCCAGGAGCTCTCTTACTGTCATGGCTCTGAGGACACCAACAACCTCATTCGAAGTCTGTAGTGAGAGGCATGTTGGTTTATGAGGCCACATGACCTCAGTCTGACCAGAGGTGGGGGTGGGGACAGGCCAACAATCACGCTCTCCTAATGTGAACAACAGCGGGAAGCATGGGTAAACTCTAAAAACAGAGTGGTTTTAGTATCAGCATGATTTCAGCTCAAATATTTACTTTTGATAACTTCTGGCAAAGAATAAATATCTTTAAATCTTTGCACCTCCTCCTTGACTCCTGAAACTTAATAACTTAGTATTTCTTGTTTATCATTTTATTGCTGAGCTAGAGTATTTTCTCACGCATCTCTATTTTGCTCTATTTCTCAGGGTGCTGCAGACTGGCACTGTTCTGGAGCCCCAAAAGCAGCTCTTCTTTTATGCAGATTTGGTAAGAGAAGGCTTTTTCTTGGGGGCTCTGAAAAGCTTAAATAACTCAATTTTTCCCCCCCTTCTGCTAATTTGGTTCAAGACTGAACCTTAGTTTCCCCATCTGTAAGACAAGGATATTTTCCCACCTTGTTATCTCTGAGGAACGTGAAGAATTTGAATGGTGAATGGTTTGATCTTAGTAGCGAGAAAAGAATAAATTGCTCACTTAATAAATTGCCAGGCCACTTGGGTACCATTTAGTAGATTACCTTTTCCAGAGCGCTAAATGCTAGTAAATGGCAAATGGCAGTAACTGGAAGAGTTAATGCAGCTTTGATCTCTTGAACTGAAAGACTCTGTCGTTTCCTTAGAATGAGATGGAATTATTTCTTCCCTTTTATCTGAGGCCCAGTAAACCCTCGAAAAAGGAAGACATTATTGCTTTTTTCCATCTTGCATGACCATTAGAATAAAAGGGATGTCATAGCTCTACACATGCGTATACACACACCAAGAGTGGCTATTATGAACTCCAAAAAGAATTCTTTAAGAAGTATCATTTATCCAATTACTTAAAAATGCTTACTGACTACTGACTATGTGTGAGAGTTTGTGCCCAACGCCGGAAGGAGCTAATGTGAATGGGGCAGCCCCTGACCTTTGGGTGCTCGCAATGAGGAGAAAACACTTTCTCAAGGCTCTTAATCTCCTATTCCTTTTAATAGGGCTGACACTTAATATACCAGTTTGCAGCCTGATACCCACTGCTGGTAGCAAAGATGATAGTAACATATGGGCCATAGGAGAGAGCCAGAACCTAGGACAAATACATTTTAAATTGAGACTTTTCCAGTCAGGAGCCAATTATGCCCAGACACAATATAAAAGATATCTATTTACCTGGTGGAAAGCTTGGCGCAGTGTTCTCTTGTGTGGCAGGGCTGTGCCTAGGAGTTCAGTAGAAGGCCCAGGGCAGACCCTCCACTGTGCACTGCTGTGAAGTCTGCATTGTTATGAGCTCTAACAGTCATGTTATTGGTTCTGTGCTGGACGCCCTTGCCAGGACCAAATGTCACATTCAGTCTGGAAGGAAGTCATGCACTTCCTAGGACAAGGCCACGGCTCTTCACCAGTGTTCCTAAAAAGACTGTTTCCACAGACTCTGTGAGAGACTCTCAAGGCATAGTCATTAAAGAGAACCCAATTTCAGGAACTGACAAGGCAGATGGGCCAAGAGGAGAGAGACCACCCTAATTTCAGTTTATTTCTGGTAGATAGTCTAACCAACTCTGTGCCGCTTGCAGAAAGGACGAGTGCCCTGAGTGGCAAACGTTGTCTTCTTAATTTGAAATGTAATATATGCGCATGGTAGAAAAAATGGAAACCATACTGTACACAAATACCCACATGGTTAAAAAATCTAAAACCCAGTTCTGCTATTCAGAGATAGCCGCTCTTAGCATTTGGCATATTTTCCTTTTTATTTTCTAAATTGGAATCATATTGTATATTCAATTTTGCTGTCTGCTTTTATTCATTTAGGAACATATTGAACACATTTTCTTGTGTAATTAAATATTCTTTGAAAACATTATTTTAAATTACTGCCCCGTTCCCCTCTTATTGGGCATTACCGTTGTGTCCTAGTTTTCCTTTACATAGATAAGCTTTCAATGAATATTCTTATTCATAATAACTTCTGCCTGTTATTTCTTTAGATTCCTAGAAATGGCATTACTGGCTCAAAGGGTATAATTTTTCAAGGCTTTTGAGATACTTCGCCGAATTGTCTTCTGGAAAGATTGTACCATTTTACGCAGCCATCTGACCACAGACTTATTAGGGTGCTGTTTGATGACAGATGTTGGGTTCAAGTGAACTGGGCCCAGAAAAAAAAAATCACACAATTTTCTATACCTTTGGGTTGTGGTGCTGTTCGGTAGAGACAGAGCTCTTTCTCTCTCTTCAGAATGAGGTGGGCTTTACAATGTCGTGTAGTGGAGAGCTGAAAAATATAGACAAGTGTACATTTTGTACTTCTACTACCAGTTGGTTAGAAGTGACAAAAATGTAAAATTTCACACACACATGTGCATGTGTATAGGCACATAACATTTTATATCTAAAGATACCTTTTTGTGTGTGTTTTTCTTAGTCTAAGAGTAGGATAAAAACATTCTTCACATCCACACTCACTACTCATGTATGTATTTGGTGACATATATGAAAAATTGGTGTAAAGTATTGGTGTGATTAGAGATATGTCACACCACTATCATATACCAGCACGGCAAATATTTTATACCAGTATTATCACACCATGCATAGTATTTTGTACTGGTTTCAACTCAACATATTAAGAATATTTTTCCAATTTCAGCAAGTTCTCATTTAACTAATTTTTAATAACTACATAGTATGTTATTTGAGGTTATGCCAAAATTTATTCAAATAACCACCACTGTAGAACATTTAGTGTATTATCAGTTTTAGGCTTTTACAAATAATCACCCCACACAGCTTTAATTATTTTATTAAATTCCCAGAAGTGCAATTTCTAGGTCAAGGGGCATTCATGATTTAAACATATTTGAGAACTATTGACAGACAACCAGAAACAGAAAGATTGTACCAAAATATTTTTCTGTGAACTATGATAAGAGTACATGGGAAATTTGAAATATATCATTTTAAGACTTATTTCCTGTTTTATCTTTTTATATCTTGCCTCTATTAGTTTTCTATTGCCACTGTAACAGGTTACCACAAATTTATGGCCTTTGAACAACACACGTTTATTATGGCATGGTTTTGTAGGTCAGAAGTCTCACGTGGGACTCGCTGGGCTAAAATCAAGGCATCAGCAGGGCTACATTCTTTTCTGTAGGCTCTTGGTAGGTTCCATTTTCATCCCTTTTCCAGTTTCCAGAGGCCACTTACATTCTTTGGCTTATGGCCCTTTTCTCCATTCTCAAAGTTTGTGAAAGCGAGCCAAGTTCTTCTTACCTTGTATCAGTCTGACCTCTTCTCTCTCCCTCTTCCACTTTAAGGACCCTTGTGATTACACTGGCCTCACCTAGAAAATCCAGGATAATCTCTTCAGCTCAAGGTGTGTAACTGAATCATATCTACAAAGTCCCTTTTGCCATGGAAGGCAACATATCCCTAGTTTGGGGGGTTAGCATGTGGACTTTTTTGAGAACCATCATTCTGTCAACTACATTGTCCTCATTACTCTCATTGCTCACATCCTTGTGTCTTTTATTATAATCAAACCTCAATTTCTTTTCCTTATAGCTTCTAATGTGGCTCCAAGTCTAGACGTCTTACTTCAGATATTAATATTTATTAATTTAGGTATCACCCCTTAATGTGGTTCTCCCTTGATCAGTTGCTAAGCAGCCTGGTATTTAAAAATGGCAAAGACCATTATTTTATTTGTTCCTTAACTTTCAAGCTTCTTCCCTCCAAGGGTACATTTTTCATTTCAGAACCACGGGAACTGGTGTCACTTTCTCTCTGTACTGATAACACAGGATTAAAATTGTTGCAACAAATAGTCTTCTATTTTTCCCTTTCCTCCTAATTTATCACAAGCAGATATTCTACCAGAAGTTGGGAAAAAAGATTTCCAGCTGATGGGCAGCACCTCTACCTTGTGGAAGATTCATTGCCCTGCACATTTTGAATCTGCTGACAAGAAACTTGGAGCAGAAGTAATCAGAGCCCTCGCAAGATTGATTTTTGTCCCCTGCTGGCATATGGCATAGAGGGTGGAAAGGCTCTCATCTCTCAAACTAATCTTAACTATTTAGAAGCCATTATTGCAGGATTACAAATCATCAGAATACCCCCTTTTTTCCAACAACATTATTTATTAGCAAGACCTTCAAATTAGTCTTGTGTCTTGGCTTTACACTATTCTTAAAATCCACCCTGATATAAGTTTCGTCTAAAAAGCATTGCATTTAGCACCATCACTTTAATTGCATAAACGTTAGGCCAAATTCCATTTCCAGTTCACATTTTAAAAATATTTCAAGCCCAAATGCAAATTGATTCTTGTCTTCAGTTTGTAAGAAATGCTTAAAGTCAACTTGTCATGAAGGAGAAATTGAATCTATTACCTGTGCTCTTCCAGGAAGGAAGATGTACAGAAAGGAGAATAGCGAGATTTATCTGATGTTTGGCTGATATATGGGTATATAAAATCTTAAGTAATACTGATAATGTCACACAATATTGCAACATATATTTTCAGTTGAACGTTATAAGACAATAAGGCATAAATGGAAATTAAAGGGAAAAATCTGAATGGTTGTCAGGGAACACTTTTTCATTCAGAGAATCATAAACATATGGAATGGTGTGTCAGGCAAAGTTTCTAAGATGAGAATATTGGAGTAATTACAAAATGGATTTATACTCTGAAGATTGAAGTGCACACAATGGGAAAGAGCTTTGCGTCAAAGGATTTTTAACTACCACCCCCCAAAAGCACCTCATGAAAGTGCATTTCACAAGTATTACCTAAAACCGAGGCATCAGAAAGACAGAAGTATTTAATTCTTTAAGAAATAGCTGTTTGAAAAAATAAAGAAGATAAGATAAAAGAAATAGGGGGAGATGATACAAAGATTGGAAGGGGAAGAGTCAAACAGGCGTGAGGGAAGACTCAATGAAAAACTATAACAAAATGGATGTATTAATTCAATTTCACAAGTCCTGATTAAAGGCTGCAAACTTAGGCAAAGTCATCTTATGTATTTTTTGAGACGTGGTCGATGATCTTTTTAGCATAGCTACCCTATTTGCCCCACGAGTCTTCTACCAAGAATTCTTAGCCTTTATATCTGAATCTGGTCTGCCTTGGAACCCCCACTTTCTGTCTCCTTCCTCACAGCAAGTATTGCAATAATCACACCCAACACTAGTCATTCCTAAACGTAACACAGGCTGCTCCCCCTTGAATGTGTTGATATGGGCCCACCAAGCAGTGATTCTGTGTTTAACGTGGCAGCTCGGGGAGTTAGAAAGGGCTCTAACTGTTTGTTGTTTGGCTGAAATATGGACCAAAAGGTGGCTCATACTGAGCGTTGAAAATGCTGATTGTATGAGCCTGGTTTGCTGTAGAGGAAAGGATTCAAAGACTTAGGGAGATTGAGATACCAGAACAGATTTGTCATTTGAGACCAACTTACCCACCCTGGGAGGATCCAGAAGACACACCTTTTATCACAACTGTGAGAAATAAATTTGGCAGGGAGTGCCAGTATCCTTAAAGGGCTCTGCCATCATTCTTCTCTGTGAGCCGTACCCTACAGTGGGCACTGGGGCCACTGAATTGGGAAACCTAAATGCAATGAGAGTAAGTGCAGCTGTTGTATGAAATGTGATTCCATTGCTTGAGCAAATTAACACATCCCATGGTACCTGGTATGCAGCTGCTGATCTGGCAAATGTTTTTTTCCTCAATACCTGTTAGTAAAGACCACCAGAAGCAGTTTACTTTCAGCTGGCAAGACCAGCAATCCACCTTTACTGTTCTACCACAAGCATATATAAACTCTCCAGCCCTATGTCATAATTTAGTTCACTGGCATTTTGATCACCTTTCTCTTCCACAAGATCTCACACTGGTCCATTACACTGATGGCATTATGCTGATTAGACATAGAGCAAGATGAAGCAACTTCTCTAGACTTTTTGGTCAAACGTGTGTGTCAGAGGGTGAGAAATCTGACAAGAATTCAGGGCATCCTAGATTCCAGATACAAGTGATACTACCACAGTGTACATTTTAAATATCTTACAATTTTATTTGTCAATTCTACCTCAATGAAGCTGAAAAGAAAAATTAGGGGCCTTCTACCTGAATTTCTGAAGTGAAATTTCTGGGCGTCCAGTGATGTGGGGAATGTTGAGAGGTCCTTTCGAAGGTGAGGGATAGATTGTTGCATCTGGCTCCTCCTACAACCAAAGAAGATGCACCATGTCTAACGGGGCTCTTTGGACTTTGGAGGCAACATATTCCGCATTTGGATGTGTTACTCTGTCCCATTTACTGAGTGATATGAAAAGCTGCTAGCTTTGAGTAGAGCCCAGAACAAGAGAAGGCTCTGCAACAGGCCCAGGATGCTACGTGAGCTGCTCTGCCCCTTCTGCCTTATGATCCAGCGGATCCAGTGGTGCTTGAAGTGTCAGTGGAAGACAGGCATGATGTTTGGAGCCTTTGGCAAACCCTTGCAAATGAATCGCAGTGCAGACTCTTAGGATTTTGAAGCAAAGCCCTGCAATCCTCTGCAGATTACTTTCCTTTTGAGAAACAGAACACTTAACTGGGCCACCAAGTTACTGTCTAACTTGAGTTGCTCATTATAAACTGGAAGATATCTGATTGATCAAGTCATAAGGCTGAGCATACACAGCAGCACTCCCGTATCAAATGGAAGTGGTAGGGGCTGGCCTGATGGCACAGCAGTTAAGTGCACATGTTCTGCTTCTCGGTGGCCTGGGGTTCGCTGGTTCAGATGCCAGGAGTGGACATGGCACCGCTTGGCCTGCCATGCTGTGGTAGTCATCCTACATATAAAGTAGAGAAAGATGGGCACAGATGTTAGCTCAGGGCCAGGCTTCCTCAACAAAAAGAGGGGGATTGGCAGTAGTTAGCTCAGGGCTAATCTTCCCTCCCCCCCCAAAAAATAAAATAAATTAAAATTAAAAATCAAATGGAAGTGGTAGATACAACATCAGGCCCAAGCAGGTCCTGAAGATACCAGTAAGTTACATGATGTGGCCCAAATGCCTATGATTCCCGCTTCTGCCATTCTACCTTCTTTCTCCCAGTCTGCACCTATGGCCTCACAGGGAGTTCCCTACGATCAGTCGAGAGGAAAGAAGACTTAGGCTTGGTCTATAGATGGTTCTGCACGTTATGCAGGCAGCACTTAAAAGTGCACAGCTGCAGCAGCACAGCCACTTTCTGGGACATCCCTAAAAGACGGTGGTGAAAGGAAATTCTCCCGGGGGCAGAACTTTGAGCATGCCCTTGGTTGTCCACTGTGCTTGAAAGGAGAAATAGCCAAACATGTAATTATATACCAATTCAGGGGCTGTGGCCAGTGGTCTGGCTGGATGCTCAGGGACTTGGAAGGAACATGACTAGAAAGGTATGTGGAGAGAGGTATGTGGATAGACCTCTCTGAATGGAAAAAAACTCTGAAGACACTTGTGTCCCATGTGAATGCTCACTAAAGAGTCTGTATTTGAATAATCAAATGGATAGGATGATCCGTTCTGTGGATATCAGTCAGCCCTATCATCACCCAGTGGGCACATGAAAAAAGTGGCCATGGTGGCACAAATGGGGGTTATGAAGGTACTAACAATATGGACTTCTGCTCACGAAGGCTGACCTGGCTACAGTCCCTGCTGAGAGCCCAGTCTGCCAGCTGAGACCAACACTGAGCCCTTGGTATGACACCATTCTCTAGGGCGATCAGCCAGCTACCTGGTGACAGATTGATTACTTTGGATTGCTTCCATCACAGAAGAGGCATGATTTTGTTCTTACTGGAACAGACACTTACTCTGGATACAGATTTGTCTTCCCAGCATGCAATTCTCTGCCAAAACTACCATCTGTGGACTTACGGAATGCCTCATCCACTGTCATGTCCACACAGCATGGCTCTGATAAGGGAATTTACTTCATAGCAAAGGAGTGGGGCAATGGGTCTGTGCTTACGGAATTCACTGGTCTTATCATGTTTTTTCACCATCTTGAAGCAGTTGGTTTGATAGAATGGTGGAATAGCTTTTAGAAGACTCAGTTACAGTGCCAGCTAGGTGGCAATACCTTGCAAGGCAGGGGCAAGATTCTCCAGAAGGCTGTATATGCTCTAAATCAACATCAAATATATGGCTCTATTTCTCCCACAGTCAGGATTCACGGGTCCAGGAATCAAGGGGTGGAAATGAGAGTGGCACTACTCACTGTGACCCACTGGCAGAAATTCTACTTCCTGTATCTGCAACTTTATACTCTGCTGGTCTAGAGGTCTTCGTTCCAAAGAGATAAATGCTTTCACTAGGAGACACAACAATGATCCATTGACCTGGAAGTTTAAGACTGCCATCTGGCTATTCTAGACTCCTCACGACTTTGAATCAACAGGCAAAGAAGGGAATTATGTTGTTGGCTGGTATGATTGATCCTGACTACCGATGGGAAATTGGACTGAAACTCCACAATGGAGGTAAGGAAGAATATTTGTAGAGTATAAGCATACCTTGGAGATATTGTGGGTTTGGTTCCAGACCAGTGCAATAAAGTGAATATCACAATAAAGTGAGTCACATGAGTTTTTTGGTTTCTCAGTGCATATAAAAGTTATGTTTACACTATGCTATAGTCTATTAAGTGTGCAATAGCATTACATCTAAAAAACAATGTACATACCTTAATTTTAAAATACTTTATTTCTAAAAAACGCTAACCATCATCTGAACCTTCAGCTAGTTGTAATCTTTTTGCTGGTGGAGGGTGTTGTAAAAAAATGCAATATATATGAAGTGCAATAAGGCAAAGCACAACAAAATGAACTATGTCTGTATAGGACATCCCTTAGGGCATCTGTTAATATTACCATGCCCTGTGATGGAAAGTCAATGGAAAACTGTAACAACCCAATTCAGGCAGCGATACTAATGAGACCCTCCAGGAATAAAGATTTGGCTCACCCCACAGGTGAAGAACCATGACCAGTTGAGGTTCTTACTAAAGGCAAAGGTAGTATGGAATGGGTAGTGGAAGAAGATAGTTATGAATACCAGCTAGGACCCTTGGGACTAGTTACAGAAATGAGGACTATAATTGTCGTTAGCCTTTCCTCCTTATTTTATGAATATGTTTGTTTTTGTGTGTGTATATCTTTTTTTCTCTCTCTTATCCCTTTATCGTGTCACATAAGATGTATTCTCTTTATATTGTAGTATTTAAGTATTGTTAACTTTACACCATAGTATTTAAGTTATAAGATAGAAAGAAAGGTAAACATCAATCAAAGACTTTGCATCCTCTTTTGGGGAAAAGTTTAGTGTGTTTTCAGTTGTGCACAGAATAGTTATATTGTAATAGGCAGAAGTTTGACTTTGTTATTCTCTTTATTAGATTCAGTAAGGTGTAAGGAGATCTGTGTGGGTGCCAAGTTGATAAAGGGTGGGCTTGGGATGGTTAATTTTACATGTCAGCTTGGAGGTGTTTTGGATGAGATTAATATGTAAATTTTTGGACTATGGGTAAAACAGACTGCCACTCATAATGTGGGTGGGCCTCATCCAATCAGTTGAAGATCTAAATAGAACAAAAAGACCAAACCCCCTGAGCAAGAGAGAATTCTCCAGCAGACTGCCTTCAGACTCCATCTCTCCACTGGGTGGTGAATGGGTTACTTTATATGGCAAAAGAGACTTTTCATATGTAATTAAGTTAAGAAACTCAAAATGGAAAGATTATCCTGAATTATCTGGTGAATCTAATGTAATCCAAAGGGTCCTTATAAGAAGGAGACAGGAGGGTCAAAGGCTCCAGCCTGTGGACCTTCAGACTGGACCTGCAACATCAGCTCTCTTGGGTTTCTTGCCTGCCACCGACACTGCTGATTTTGGACTTGCCAGCCTCTATGATTGTGCGAATCAATTCCTTATAATAAATTTCTGTCTATACATGCACATATCCTATTGGTTTTGTTTCTCTGGAGAACCTTAACTAATATATACTCCAAATACTTTACTTAATTTCTGGTTTGGGTACTTAAAATCAAAATAATTTTCTTCTGACCCAGTGGTTTTATTTTATGCTTATTATTTTAAAAAATGAGATGAAAATGCTTAAAGAATTCCTTTAGAAGAAAAGCATTGTTTTTGAGAAATTATTTCACCTTGTGACTGATCAAATGAAGATGTTTATATAATCTCTAGGATGAAGAATTTGTATTAGAAATTCTTTTTAAAAAATGTTAAAAGGAAATATGTAAAGATTAATGTAAGCCTTTTAGGGGACTTATGGAATAGAAATGGTTTTATGAACCAAGAAGCAGTTGCTTACCTTTTCATGGTTAATACTCTACAGTGTCTCGTAGTTGATTCTGTGTTAGCTATATTTCACCAGAGTATCAGAGCCCTAGAGTTGTTCCTTAATAAAATAGCTTCATGTATGAGTCTGGCAGTTGTCCTGACAAGACTGTAAGCTTTGGAGAAGTAGAGAACTTGACATATTTTTTCTGCTCTGATTATACCTAAAATAGTGGAGTAATATAGTAAATATAGCATAGCACTGACTTAGTAGTGTAATACATAAATATATCTAACGCTCAATAAATATTCTGCTTGTGGTTTGACTATTGACCACTACGTCCTGCCTTCCCAGTCAATTGATCTGCTGGAGGAACTGAATGAATTGAATCATCTCAAGTAACATTAAGAATAAAATGCACAGTAAAGAAATTGAGTCTAGAGAAAGGAATTATTGCTAGAGATAATAAAGGTCAATAACACAAATATAAATTGCATTCGTTTCCTATAGTTGCTGTGACAAATTACCACATACTTAGTGGTTTAAAACAACACAAATTATCTTACTATTCTGTAGGTCAGAAGACTAAAAATGGGTCTTTCAGGCCTAAAATTAAGGTATTGGCAGGGCTGTGTTCCTTCTGGAGCCTCTGTGGGAAAATCCCGTCTTTGCCTTTTCTGAAGGCTTCTAGAGGCCGCCTTCATTCCTTGGCTGGTGGCTGCCTTCCAGCAACAGCATTTCTCTGACCTCTGCTTCCATTGTCACAACTACTTCTCCGACTCTGACCCTCCTGCCTCCCTCTTAGGACACTTTGTTGACATTAGATTTGCCCAGATAATTCAGAATAATCCTCCCATTTCAAAATCCTTAATTAAATATGAAAATTTGCTTTCCCCACGTAAGGTAACAGATTCACATGTTTTAGAAATTAGAACATGGACATCTTGGGGGGGGGGCATTATTCTGCCCACCACGTAAGTCAATATTTATTAAAAGAGTTTGGCATTTTTTCTTAAGAAGAGGAAATGTGTACGTCTTTTCATTTTGCCAGATAAAGTCAAAATCAAAGAAACCTGGATTAACTATGTGTGGAGGATTCTACCAAGAAATGTGTTTTGATGTTTCAACAGCAGATGTATCACCCAGGGACACTCTCCTTAGGAAACAGCAGGCACCTCCTGCCTCCTCTCTCTTCTGGCTTGGAATTCATCTCCTCGCCAGCTGCCAACTTTAAACTGTAGTGAGCCTCTCAGTTTATTGTTCTTTCAAGCTAAAATCTGTTACACTGGTAGAGAAATTGCAATACTTCTGTAAATCAATAATTGCTGTGTATGTGACGCCACGAATTCATGGCATGCCCGGAGTGTTAATAGCTGCAATGTTCATGCTTAGCATGTTGAGCGTATAAAACAACACATACGAAGGAGCTCCTTGGCAGTCCTCCCTTGCGTTGTATATCTTCAATGTTCTAATTCATGTTTTTGTAAAGATACAATAATTCTAGATTCAGGAATTTAAAAAAATTATTAAAAGAACTTTTTGTTGAAATAATCCAAATTATGTAGTAAATATTCCAGGAGATTCTTTAGATCTTCAACATGGTAACATTTCTAGTTAAGGCTGGAAAGCTCTTACTAGAGATTTTTCTCCCCTTCTCTGACACAGATCCAAATAAAAAGTCTTATTAGAAAGTGAAAGTAGTTTCAGTGTTGATGGTTCTAAGTGAACCCAGGTTCTAGATTGAGAAATTTTATTTTCTCTTTTAATTTTAGTGCCTGTTTCTATATTAGTGTTAAAAGCTAATCATACTCTTGTTTTCTCTGTTACACCACCTACAGTTTGCATAGGAAATAGTATTCTTTCACTCATAAAGTCATCTTTTAGCACCTGTCTTCTTGGGCCTGTGTGAAAAACTGGAGCTACAATGATGACTAAGAGAGATGTGGTGTCTGTTCCTGAAGAGCGTTGTCCTGAGCATTGTTCCTGAAGAACAGTCTAGTGGGAAAGCCATCATTAACAATCGTACAAACAACATATGGATGTAAATACAGTTGTGACAAGTGCTACCCATGGGAAGTACAGACAGGACATACAGCAGCAGATTTAACCTGCTCAGTGGAGGAGAGGAGGCTGCCCTTAGGAAGTACTTTTTGGCTGAAGTGGGACAAACAAATTCTATTTGAGGCTATTTTCTTCAAGTAGTCATTTCTTCTTCTACTACAGCTAGATGACTAAACTTTTCACTCGGGTCTTTCTTCCATTTTATTTTTTTGCACAAATATTTTCCATAGCTTCAACGAAACAGACCAGCTGCCACACACCAACTTCAAGACATTTCTGTAGCGTTCATGGTTCCTCCAGGGCCGTTGTTCGTCTCGGCCTTGGAAACGCAGTTAAAGCTTGATCAGATATTTATATTTTGACAGTTTACAGGTCTTTCTTATCTGTTGAGTTTATTCTTTTTGCATAAATTCAGGCTCAGCTTGGGACATTTGATTTTCAAGTGAGGTTTGACTGCAGCTCTCTTTTTAGCCAAATAACAGATTTTGTGGCCGTGCATCCTCACATGGGGATGACTTGTGCTCTTCCATTGGAAGACCCATTTCATGCAAGCAGGGAGGAGGACCAAACTGACCTATTACGATGCTTACATGTGCCTTTACTCCCTTACTGGGATTATCTCACTCAAGTTACTAATCAGAACGACTTGGTAACCCTACTCAAAGAGTTATATATAAATTTCTCGACTTATTTCAAGTAATTATTTGCATCTCCTTATAATCTAAATCTAAGTTGCTGAGCATTTCTCTAGAAAGAGTTGTGTGTTTTATGCCATTGTATGAAAATTTAAATGGAGAGATCCATAGTCAGTTTTGGTATGTTTCACGGAAATCTCCAGAAAAAGCTATTTTTGTTATACTTGGATGTACTTGTGAGGTTATGGAATAAAAAGCTTCACCCTTCATTGTGAAAGGGTCTTTCATTTATCTTAACATTGGGAGACGCTGCTATGGCCTTGACACACTCTAGAGCACCATGCAGTTCCATTTAGAAATCATTTGGAGAGGCACTATGCTTACTGCTTCAGAGCCCTGACTGGAAAGTTGGATAGCCTGGGTCTGAATCTTGGCCCTGCATATACCAGCTGTAACCTTGGCAAAATTGCTCAGCCTGTCTGTTTCCTCGTGATCTACGTATGGCTTGTTGTGGGGATTAATTAGGTACTGCATTGCATAGTGTCTGGTACATTGTAAAAGACTCAATGTTGACTATTATTACTACTACTGAATTTTACACTGTATGCTAAGTAGTATTGTGGATGTTAGGCGTCACAATTAGAGAGATGGTGGTGCTGGAGAAGTGACATATAGTGCCAAGCAAATGACACTCCCTGTATGGAGAGGTAAGGGGTTGGGGTGACCAAATTTACCTGGGATGAGAAGGTGAACAGAAGGAGGTGGATTTAGAAATGCTTCTCAGATAAGAGACTTTTGAGCAAATTCTTGAAGAAAAACATACTTTGCCTGTGGAGTGGAGTGGGAGGAGTTCTGGAGGCAGGGGAAATATTGAAAAAGTGTGGGAAGTGCCTGGGTAACCAAGGAATGATAAGGAGCACAGTGGGATTTTTGCACTGAGGACATGATGGGGAAGATGCTGCAAAGGTAAGTTGGGGACAAGTTATATATGCAGTGAAACCCTTGTTCAGCACTCAAATCCAACCAGATGAAATATTGCTGAGAAGGGATTTGAGCTAGTTCAAGCAGTTCAGTGACAGCATATATCACAAGGGGTAAGTCTATATATTACCATTTGTCAGAGCCATCAAACTATCAAAATATTCTCATTCTTAGCTATGCTAGTTTACATACATTATTCAGTGTACCGATCTGCAATTTTTACATGTTTTCTGAGGGTCTTACCATGCATACTCTCCAAAATGTGCAACTTTCAAACTGGAAGTAATTTCAATATATGCTGCCAAAATCATGTGAAATACAGTCTTATTTTGCCAGGTCTAACAAAATTGTGTAGAAGGTCAAGCTTGTCTTTCATTTTCTCATTCCTTATCAATTCATCTCAATTTATATATATATATCTTTGAAACGTATCTTAAATCTTATCTCTTCTCACCATTTCCATAGCTATCACTCTAGTCAAAATCACTAGGAAAATTAGAATATATTTTTAACTTAACCAAAATAAAGCATAGCATATCAAAATTTGTGGGATGTATCTAAATCAATATTTATGGGAAATTTAATTCATTAAATGCTCATATTAAGAAATACGGAAGGTTTTAAATCAATGCCATAACATTATCTTTAAGAAACTAGAAAAAGAACAGTGAATTAAACCCAAAGTAAGCAGAAAGAAACAAGTTACAAATATAGGACCTAAAATCAATGAAATAGAAAATAGAAAAATAATAGAGAATATCTATGAAAACAAAACTGTTTTTTTTTTCCCAAAAGATCAGTAGAATTGATAAACCTCCAGTAGACTAATAAGGAAAACAGAGAAAAGACACAAATTGTCAATATCAGGAATGAGAAAAGGGACATCATTATGGATCCTGTAGATGTAAGTGTAATAAGAGTATATCGAGAAAAAAATTAGACCAAAAGAAATAGATGTCATGAACAAATTTATGTCAATAAATTGAAAAACTTATGTTAAATGGGCAAGTCCTTGATAGATATAAGCTTCTAAAGCTCACTTAAGAAGAAGTTAATTGTTTGAACCATCCTAGAGCTATTAAAGAAGTTGTATTTGTAGTTATAATCTCCCCCTAAAGAAAACTCGAAGTCCAAGTGGCTTCACTGGCAAATTCTAACTAACATTTAAGAAGAAATTGTACAGAAACTCCCCCAAAAAACATAAAATGAAAAAACACCTTTCAATTCACTTTTTGAGGTTAGCCTTACCATGATGGCAAACCAGACAAAGACGCTATAGGAAAAGAAAACCAGGGATCAGAATTCTGCATGAACATAGATGAAAAAAAGTTTTAATAAAATGTTAGAAAATCAAATCCAGAAATATATTAAGATGTTTAATAATGGCTAAGTGGGGTTTATCCCAGGAATGCAAAGTTGGCTTAAGATTCAAAAATGAATCAATGTAATTTATGATATTAACAGATGAAAAAAGGAACTCATATGACCATCTCCATAGATGCAGAAGAAGCATTTAACAAGATTCAAAATCCCTTTATGATAAAGACTCTCAAACCTAACAGGAAGAGGAGGAAACATTCTCAATCTGGTTGAAGACATCTATAGAAAAAAATCTATAGCTATCTTTACACTTAATGATGAAATACTAAATTCTTTCTCCCTAAAATAGGGAACATAGCAAGGATGTCTAACCATTTTTATTCAGTGTACTGGAATTCCTAGCCAAGGCTATAAGGAAATGAAAAGAAAGAAAATGCTTACAGACTGGAAAGGAAAAAAATAAAATAGTTTTTGTTTATTTATCATACTAGACAATATCATCATCTATATAGAAATTCCAAAGAAACTACAAAAGTCTGAGTTTAACAAGCTGGAATGATACAAGGTTAATGCACAAAAATCAATTTTATGTCTATATATTAGCAACACATAATTGAAAATCAAACATAAAGGAATGACAGCATTTAAAAATATGAAATACATGGGGGTAAACTTAACAAAATATATGCAAGGCATGGACGCTAAAAACTACAAAACACTTCTGAGAGAAATTAAAGACCCAAGCAAAGAGAAGAGAGACACCATGATTATGGATTAGAAGATGCAATATTATTAACACATAAGTTCTCCCCAACTTGATCAACAAATCTAGCTGGATTCCAGTCAAATCCCAGCAGACTTTTTGTAGATGTTAAAAGCTGATTGTAAAATTTTCATACATATGAAATATATTTGAAAAAGTAGACCATGGTGCAAGATTTACACTACTTGATTTCAAGATCTAATATCAAGCCACAGCATTCCAGACAGGAGGATTTACATATAGACAAGAATACAGATCAGTGGAACAGAATAGAAGTCCATAAATTGATTTTTCAAGGTGGGTACCATGAAAATTTAATCGGGAAATGACGAACTTACCAACGAATGGTGTTGGAAGAACTGGATATCCATGTACAAAGAAAGGAGAAAAATCTAATGATTACCTCAAACCATGTTCAAATTTAACCTGAAGTAAATCACAGACTTAATGGGAAAAGTTAAAACTATAAAACTGTAAGTGTGAGAATGTAGATCAATTGGAGTCCTCATCCATTGCTGGTGGGAATGCAAGACGGCACAGCCACTTTGAAAACCAGTTTGGCAGTTTCTCATAAAGTGAAAGATACTCATCGTGTGACCCAGTAATTCCATTCCTAGGTGTTAACCCAAGAAAAATGACATTTAGATGTATGTAAATACTTGTACTTGAATGTCCATAGCAACTTTATTTATAATAGCGCCAAACTGGAAACAACCCAAATGTCCGTCAAATAGTGCATGAGCAAACCGTTTGTGATATATTTGTAAAATGGAATACCATCCACCGTAAAAGGAATAATCTAGTGCTATATGTAATAACATGGATGACTCTCAAAAGTCATGCTAAATTTAAAAAAACAAAAGGAAACTATAACCCACAGGAAGTAGATCAGTGTTCCTCATGAGCTGAGGGGAGGGTTTGCTAAGGGACTCAGGAAAACCTTTGGCATGATGGTAATGTTCTAGATCATGATTGTACTAGTGGTCATTAGATTATATATGCTCCTCAAAACTCATTGAATTAACACTGGCCACTTAAAACTGATATTTTTTATTGCGTGTAAATTATACCTTGATAAAGCTGACAAAAATAGTAAGAAAGAAAAAAATAAAAGAAAAAGTCAATACAAGACATATTCAAGAGACCCACTCAGACCTGAATAAAGAAACTAAATTGGCTTAGGAGAGTAGACTGGGAATAAAAGGCTGGATCTCTAGGTGACCATAAGCATGTTTGAAAATACCCATTATTGCTTTTCTTTCCTCATTATGTAAGTACTTATTAACCTAGCACCTAGGATACCATAGAGCTTCAATGACATTTATTCAGTAAATGTTAGGTGACAGGTAGGAAAGTAAGGAACCACAGAACCATTAGAGAAACTACCTTTGCTCTTGAACGGAAATTCAAAAAGGGAAGAGAGACAGTTGACGCTTTGATCTGTTCACTTTTTAGTTCTCATCCTCCTGGTGGTTTAGCTTGTTGTATAAGCTAATAAACCAATCAAAATGATTCGTTCCTGCTACCAGTTTAGTTTATAGGAACAAACAGTTAAATTAGACACTGTGGGCCAGCAAGACAAATGGGTGGGCTTCGTCCTGATTCTGTCACAGGTTTTGTTAAATGCTCAATCTTATCAGACTTCCCCAGAGTCAGAAAGTTAAGCATAGCTGACTCTATTGTTTTTGACAGCATAAATTGAGAGTTCATGAAGAAATATGGACTCTGAAACCTGTTTTGTTATTGAGGTTTTTTACTATAAACTTTTTGGTAAATACATATCTCTTTTCCTTGTGTGGTACAAATCAAGGAAAGCGTCAGAAAGGGTGTCTTAAGACATTTTTAAAACTTCTTTTTTATCTACCCAATTCATAAAATTGCGTTCTTATTATTTTTCATATTCTGGAAAGTTTCTTTTCTAGATTAAGGCTTGCATATTCAGAATGTGATTTTACAATTTTAGGTTTAAGATCATTTTCATCAAGTGAAATTAAAGAATAGAAGAAACTTAAGGCGTTTATTCATCATTATATGCTAACTTTTTACACAGATAAGTATTTATTATATAAAGTTAGAATAAAATTCATATGCTGCACGAACAGGTGCCTATAGTGGACATCTTTTACTTCAATCTGCCTAGCAATGATTTCCTCTTCTTGTAATAGCACCCTCATTCACTTTGGGCAGCTACACATCCCCCACTGCACCCATTCTTGATTGCAATGAAGGCCCCCTGCCTTTTACTAGCCAAGAGGCACATTATTGAAACTAGGCTAATCTGATTCTTTTTTTCTGGGAATTTTGAGTTTTGAGGAGGGATGAAAAGTGGGGCTAAATTCCTTCTAAAACTGTGTCTAGAAAAGACTGTCAATTTCAGCTTCCTAGAACCCTGGAGCCATTCTGGTTTCTAACCTTTCAGAAGAAAATGTCTTCAGTTTTTCCTGTGGACTTGCAAGCTATTCTGTATGTGCTTATATTAAATTTCTCCTTTTTGGTTAGGTTACCAGAATCAATTGAGTCAATTAATTTATCAACTTGTTTCTTGCAACTGAAGAGCTCTAAGCATTGAAATCCCATGATTACCCTGAGTGACTTCTTGTCCAAATGAAAGGTGCATCTAATACGCTGCCTGTCAGACCTGTGGACCTCATCATCTCTCCAAGGACTTTCATCTCCAATCCACCTCAGCAAAGTACTTCTATTGGCACACCTGGATCTTAGCATTACCTCTATCTCCTCTTACTCGAAAATTATTAGTTCAAGTATGCTGTTTCCTCTGATCGTATTTTTCTCTCCTTCCAATTTCTTTGTTTAACTACTTCAACAGTCTCCGCTTTCAGGATGTGGAGTTTCCCATAATTCCCTGTTTTAAGAATGACCTCCTACTCAGCCCTTGGTCATGCCTACTATCACCAACTACAGATTAATTTTAGTTCTAGAATCTCTAGTCTTCTTCTGGGGTCAGCAGAGGATCAGGAAGGGAATCTGGGGGACCTGGCCGGTCTCTCTAATCTTCCATTCCTATTTTCATGTTTTCATGCTCACCATGGAGCACTTTCAGAGGTACTTGGAACCTCAACTTCCTCAGCCTCTCCAAAGGTCTAGAGTGGAAATTGACTTCTTTTTGGTTCCCCTCCTTTTCCCCATCCCTGACTTGTAGATTTAGGTTTCCAAGCCAGGTGGGGTAGTTACTGCTATCTAGTCTTCAATATTTTACCATCTCCACTGTCATAATCCCTCCCTTTTTCCTCATTTTTAAATTCACATTTTAAAAACATTTTACTACAATTTTAGTAGGATTTCAAGAGAAAGCAGGGATAAATAAGTATATAACTTACCATGTTTACCAACCTTGTTGGCCTTTTATAGACTTTCCAAGCTAGAAAACATCTTAGTGATATTTGGTTAACACCTATATTTCCCTTCTCTTGTGCTTCTAGCTATAAAATGAATATACTGTCTGCCTTATTTACCACATAGGGTTATTTGAATATAAAAAACAGTGAAGTATCTGAAGTATTGTGCAAAAATGAAATATTTTATTATTAACTATGAAAATATGAAGTGTTATTTTTTAGCAATCATCTATACTTTCATCGCCAAATTGTTATTGAGTGTCCAATAATAGTAACACAGGCAACAGCTTATAGCTATTCAGCACCTACCATCTACTAAATACTATGCTAAAATCCAGGATTTTGAAGATAAGGAATAAAAAATGGCCTCTCTTCTCAAAGAAAGCACATCAAGGTAAAGGAATAAGCTCAGAACAGAGACATGCTTTGTATTTATTGTATACTTTAAGTAGTTTATAATATATAACAATAGTCTCAGAATGTATGTTACATGCATTCTAATAGAGTTATAATTTAGGCAAGGACAATATGCACAAAAGAAAAAGAAAGTGTCTGGAATCAGAGAGGATCTCAGAAAGCTGGCCATGTTTGATGTACATCTTGAAAGGTTAGTGAAGTGTTTATGGGAAAAGTAAGTGACAAGGCAAAAGTTTGTACAAATACTCAGAGGCATAAAAAATTATGCATAGCTGAAAAATTTACATAGCTACTGTATTACTCAGGCATCTCCAGAGAAACAGAACCAATAGGATATATAAAGAGATATACAGAAAGAGATTTATTAGGAAAGATGGGCTTACACGATTATGGAGGCAAAGTCCCACAATTTGCCATTTGCAAGCTGGAGACTTGGGAAAGCTGGGTGTGTGGTTCCAGTCTAAACCTGAAGGTCTGAAACCCAGGGGAGCTGATGGTCTAAATCTGAGTCCAAAGGCTGGAAAAGCAGGAATTTGGATGTTTGAAGGCAAGAGAAGATCGATGTCCCAGCTCCAAGCAGAGAGAGCAAATTTGCTCTTTCTCCACCTTTGTGTTCTAATGAAGCCATTAATGGACTGGATGATGTCCCCTTGCACTGCTGGGGCTGATCTTCAGTCTGCTGACTCAGATACTGAGAAACACCCTCACAGACACACCCAGAAGTAATCTTTTACCAGCTCAGTGGACATCCCTTAGCCTGGTCAAGTTGACACGTAAAATTAACCATCACAGCTACCTTGTAAAGTGTGTGCAGGAAAGTGGCAGGAAGTGAGGATCCAAAAACTGACTGTAGTGGCCCATACTGTGAAGGGCCTACCTGATGTCTGAAACTGATAAGAATCAATCTTTTTTTTAAGAAAATCCTCTAAATAAGAATTTCATATTTACTTCACATTTAACGACTCAGAAATTTGCTTCTTACATGACACGTGAGAGTTATCGAAAGTTGTTCTAAGTTCAATATTTGTTGTTCTATCTTTGGTGGATGGTTGGTCCTTGGCTTCCATTTGGCACAATCAAAGAGCAAGAAAGGAAACCTCCACAATGCCAAGTACAGCTTATAAATTATTACATAGAAAGAAAGTCAATGTTCATCTTGGTTTTTCTGCTAAAGGCTTCATACACTAATATTTTATCTCTTACCCTCAGTGAGAATTACGATGGCCCCTCTCCTCTAAAGCCTCTGAATTCTCCACATTCCCTGTGGTGGAGATTGACCCAGGCCCGAGGAAGGACCTGATGAAGGATCTAACATGGTTAGAAGGACAAATGTTGGAATTAAACAGATACTTCTTGGTCATAATCAAAGTGGTAGGGAGAGTGCTACGAAATGCATTAGGAGGTCTTTGGGCCACAGTTTATTCAAGATTTGCTGAATGAATTCTTAGGTGTTTACCAGCTGTAACGTGCTAGAATATAACATGTACAAAGCTATTTAAAATTTGCAGATAACTAACAGGTGGATAATTTCATTCTACCGAAATTTAATTATGATGTCCAGAGACAAGTGTTTGCAACTTATTAAAACAATCATATTTTCATAAGGAGAAATTTGATTAAAGGATAAAAGATTTTACCAGGATATCCTGAGAAGACACAGAACGTCAAATGTTAATAATGAATGTTTATCTACCATAAGTTTAATAGTTTTCCTGGAGACTATTTTAATTAGCTGTAGTAGTTCATAGGTTAGTGTGTCATTTCTTCTAAAGTGCATTAGGACCTTGCGATTATAATGACTTCCATCATATCAGGTCACTTCCTCTGAGGCCCTGTAAAGAGCCAGATGTTCTCCTTTTCACCTGTGCTTTTGCAGTTGAATCCTATCTGACTGTTTTCTTGTGCATAAATTCTCTGGGATGGATACAGAGCCATCAACATCAAATGTTATTATCTGGATTTCCTCTCTGGTCTATGACAAATATGAGCGATTTTGAAATGCTGCTACAATGTCACATCTCAGAAGCATGTTATATGCCAAATTAAAGGGAAAACCTTTTGTTCTACCATAAAGGTAGATCACCCTTGATTGCCCTAGAATTTTATAGCTATTGTTTACATGGCAATTTATTCTAAGCCTATTTGTATATATATACAATTTTATTCTCAAGTGTTTTTCCTGCTGGACAATATATGACGATGCTGACAAAGACTATTTGATATTCTATTTTGCAATGCCAAAAAAGATACATTTTGGAATGTATTGACATGTTGATTATGGTTTATGGAAAATCCTAGCAGCCAAAGAAAATAATCACATATGCGCATTCTTTGTGAATGATATAATTTCATGTTAAACTACATTTTAGTATTATTCCTAAGACATACACATTTATAGAAATTCTTTCTCACATGGTATCTAAATGCTCATAATAATACTCTGTTCTGGCTATTTCTACTTCCAAAAGAATCAGGATGCTGGCGCGTAGGTGAATGGCCATTCTTTGCAACAAATGATGAATAATCTTGTGATGTTTTTAATGCAAATGTAAATAACTACTTTTTAAAGACTTAGGGAGCTTAAACTTAATGACACCACACGTGTGTATTCCAGAAGACTGAGAAGCATGAAAGACAATGGATTACTTAGGTATCCAGAGCATGGAAGATAATCAGCAGTTGTTGATAAGGAGATCTCCTGGCTAATAATCTGAAAGAGCATTGAGTTGGATTTGACTTTGAAAATATACAAGATTAAACTTTATTAAGAATTGATGTGAGGCATATCTGGCCTAAGAATGGTTTTACAACAAGATTCTTCTTACTAAGTTTATTCCCAGAACATTTTGAATACCAACAATGACTACAAAAATTTCTCAATGTAGAACAGACCCAATCTTGATGGACATACTTTACCAAAATTTCAAATTTTAAATTATAAATCAGAAAGACAACTCATAAATCATTGAGTCCAATCCTTCCTTTCTCCTATTGGACTTCTCCACCCATAAATCCAAATATAATTTACATTTCAGTAAACTAGGTGAGGAACTTAAAATTGAGTCTGCAGAGAGACTAAGTGACTTGCTTAACGACGACGGAACCATTTGTGGCAAAGAACGTGGCTGACTGGATTCAAATCCTAGCTCCATCACTTACCTGCTGTACAGCCTTGAACAAATCACTTACCTTTTTTGTGCCTCTGGTGACTTATCTGAAAAATGGGAATAATAGTAGCACCGGACACAGAATTATTTTGAGGTTTAAATTAGCTAATGTATGTAATGCATTTAGCACAGTGCCTGGCATATAGCGAGTGCTCAGTAAATGTTAGGTATTCTAAATTCTAGCTCTGTAGTGGATTGGCTGTGTGCCCTTGCGTATGCTTTCCATGCATGATTTGTATTGCACAGTTGTTTATTATTAATGATTTATCTTCTCCACTGGATATAAAAATCCAGGATCTGAGGAACTAGATCTCTTTTAATAATTAAAAAGTATTAAATAGCTAATAATTAACTAATGCATTATTTAATAATAATTAATGTATTATGCAGTGTCTGGCATATAGTAGATTTCAAGAATTCTTATTGCTGCAAGCACAGTGTGGGAATTATTATATTCACCGCCCCTGATAGAATTGTTGAGGATTAGATGAGAGAATGCAAGCAAAGCACTCAGTACCATGTCATGAACTCAAAACAGCAAGTACTTAGTACATGTGTGCTTGCTACTGTTGCTAACACCACAAGCCCCAAAACTGGACAGTGGCAGGAATGCAGCTGCAACTGTTCTCCAGCTCCCCACTGGATCCTTTGCCCCTGATACCAATTAAATACATGTAAGGCAAAGAAACTCATTATTAATGTTGGAAAGTCCATTTCACAAGGTTCCTCTACCCTCTGCAGTTGAGGATATCGGCTGGAAACAAAAGCTGAGGAAGAGATTGCAAGCCGAGAGGTCAAAGACTGATCAAATCCTTCCCACATCCACTTTGGTTGGCCTGGACAGCATTATCATAATAACAAAAACAAGTGGACTAGGTGGCTAACATTTTAAAGTAAGGAGATTTTATAAAAGCTACCTGAATTTTGGTCTTTCTTGAAAAGATCAGGAGGTAGGTGCACAAACCTGGCACCCCCACCTGACATCAACTCAGGGGAAGCTCAGAAGTGGTTCCCCCTTTCTATGGGGCACCTGTCCTTCAATTTATACATGGCATCTGAGGATATTGGTATTTGGAATCCTAATTTGGGATTGATGTGATTTTAAGCATCTGGATGTCTTTGAAGTAATCATTTTGACCTATGTAAGAAACACCTTTTCTGTTGCAGAAAAGATTTTTATTTCTGTTTCCTTTTTGATCATTTCTCACCTTTTTCATGTTTTATACAGCATCTGATAGCGAGTATCAAGACAAATTTAAAATTATAGTTCATTTACTCTGGTTAAACATAAGGAAGGAAAAGCAATTACCAGAGTAAAATGATGGAATTAAAGATTCTTCTTGCAACCTAGTTAGGTATTTAGTGTTTGAGGAGTGCTGGAAAAGATAAATACATTTTTCGAGGACGGCTGTATCAATCTGCAATCATGAATGAAAAACTCTGAACATGATTTAGATATCAAACATATGGTTTGCAAACAAAATCCATCTTTCTCTAGGCAGTAAGAGTTAGTTGACAATATACTGTACCCCTTTTTTGTTTCTAAATTGGAAAATGCTTTTTTAGTGGTGAATAAATTTCCTGTACTAACAACAGATTTTTTTTTTTTTTTTGCTAAGGAAATATGCTACAAGATAAATGGTGCTTTAGAAGAGACCATGCAGATGGTCTGTAGAAAATCTTATAAATATAATCCCACATAAACAGAGTAAATGCATTCTTCATATGAGGATAAAATGTTAATTAGTTTAGTTTAATTACAGGTTTGCTACATGCTAGAAGTTTAAATTTAATGGGTTGGTGATTTGATTTGATAATCATAAAAAATAACTATGAGCATGTTAGTAGCTGTTTTGCTGAGTAATCTACCAGGGATGCCCCGTGCATCTTTAATTCAACTCTGGTTCAAAATGTGCCTCATTCATAAAGGAGCCCATCTAATGATCAAACACATCCAACTCATGATGATATGGACTATGTACATCAATCTTTCTCTAAAATTAATCATGTGGTCATTTTATCATCTTTCAAATACACCTAAAAGAGGCAGTTACAAAGTAGTAGAGAGTTCTCTCTGCAACAATGTAAAATTCAGGAATGTTGCTGTAATTTTGTCCTCAAAAATTTGAAGGGATACAGTTTTAGGAGTGGACTGTCATTATTCTGTATTTCTGATACAAGCAGAAAAACAGGGTAGAGATACCAATCACATTAGAAGATAGTAAAGAGGAAACTTTTAAATCAAGAGCATCTTAAGATATTGGAATGGGTTATTTAAGGGCACTGTAGAGTCTTTCTAAGATTATGAAAGATTTTAATGTGAGACGACTGTCATTTTGGTGCAAGGCTGGAGATTAGACCAGACTAGCTTTAGAAATACATTTCCAAGGGGCTGACCCCGTAGCACAGTGGTTTGCACTTTCCACTTCTCAGTGGCCCAGGGTTCACCGGTTCGGATCCTGGGTGGGGACACGGCACTGCTCGGCAAAAGCCATGCTGTGGTAGGCGTCCACGTATAAAGTGGAGGAAGATGGGCATGGATGTTAGCTCAGGACCAGTCTTCCTCAGCAAAAAGAGGAGGATTAGCAGTAGTTAGCTCAGGGCTAATCTTCCTCAAAAAAAAAAAAAAAAGAAAAAGAAATACGTTTCAAAATTGATTATACTCCAAAACTTCTCTTTAGCCTACTGAGTTTTCATTGTTGGTATTCACATAAATCAATGTTTTCACTTCCTCCTGGTCTGCTCACCTCTCTCCAATACTAACAAGCATGTATAAAAATTCCACATCAACAAAGATTTCAGCAAAAATAAAAACAAATCAAAAAGTGAATAAGTTCAGTACTGATACAAATTACTTGTGTTACCTTATTTGATCAAGTCCTATTTTCATGGCTAGATAGGGCATTAGTCACTAACGGTTTTATGAAGTTCTGTTATTAGATTATTTTGTGGAGGAAAACTGCAGACTTATGACCAAAATGATGCAACATTACCTCCGATAGAAGTAAGTACAGTGTTTCATCTATATTAACTGAAAAACACAAGAGAAAAGCAGACCAAAACTATTTTCAAAAGCAAGGGCCAAGAAAATCTGATGACCTTGCTGCAATTTTCATTAAAGCTCCAACCAATGTGTGCCCTTGAACCGTAAAAAATACTTATGTTTACTTATGGGTGACTGTGAATTGAAAAGATTTACAATATCTCAGTTACATTTAATTATTTACCATTGAAGCATTTTGTACTCATAAAAACATTACATTAAAAGAAGAAATAAACTGTTTTTTTTTCTGTCTCTTTCTTTGCTTGATGTAGACCATTTTCATAAGATTACTTAACTTTACTAGTCTTCTCATGTACAGTAATTGGGTTCCCCTCCTATCACTTGTGGAACCTCATTCACATCCTGTTAAAATATCATTAAAATTCTTTACAAACATCACTGATGTTTTATTCAGAAAGGGATATTTTGAAAAGACTTACGAATGTATCTGTTCCTTGCACAGCAATTTTAAAATTTATTTTCAATACATAAATCTAAGAAGGTTGTGTCTACATTTTTCTTTTGTAAGAGAAAATATCAGAAATTTACAATGATTGAAAGGCTAATAATAATCGAAAACGAAGTAAAAATAATCACAAAATCCATCTTTCTTACATTTATCAGAAGTACATTGTAAATTTAGTTGTTAGAATGATACATTTAAAATATTTTCTTGTAAATAATCTAGGAGGTATATACGCAAGTCGGTAAATTGGTAGTCCAGTAGAATAAATATTATCTGGAGAGTGGGGGATTAGTAAATTCTTGGAGAGAGAAATTGAAATCAAATTTGAAAGCATCCGAGAATAGTGCCTTTTCCACCCAAAGCCTGAAGGAAACGAGGAAGATATAAATATGAACTAGTATGTCTAAAAGGATTTTGTTAAGTAAAACAAACATGGGTACTGTATGCTTAAGCGACATCACTCATGTACTCATCACAATGATCTGATATTCCATATTGCTCCAGTTGGGAAACTCCTGAGATTCAGAGATGTTGTATAACTTGATCAGGATCTTGTACCTCCTAAGTCACTGAAGTCAGATTTGAAGCCCAGGCTTTTTGTCCTACTTTATAAAGTCTCCTCATTTCCTATATTTATTACTTATATTCACCTGTTTTAGGATTGGTGTAGTGCAAGAGCTTACACAGCTAGATAATTTATTAAGATATTCATTTGTGTATAGACTCTCTGTTGTTTCTCTCCCTCAGCAAATTCTCCCACTCTCTCCACTAACAAGCAGATAGGCTAGCTTCTTAATTTCCTTGTCTCAGGAGTTTCTGTACAGGCCCACGTTCAGAGGGCTTCTGGGTTTCTTGAAGCCTCTTGAAGCCTCTTAAAGCTCAGCAAGCCAAAAGCACAAGAGGGAGTGGGGGACCTGGCTGAGAAATCACAGGTTACGCCAACCAGCTGCCCCCTTTAGCTCTGAAAGAAGGCTCCTGGGCCCTTCACTTCACTGTCCTGAATTCAGAAAAGCCATTCCCCTCTCCGTACACCTGGGCACCATTTTGGAGGCTTTTAGAGAGAGGAAGAGGAAAAAGAGGGAGATACTGTGAATTAATTGTCTATTGCTTCCATAACAAGTTACCATAAATTGAGCAACTTAAAACAACATGAAGGTATTATCTCATAGTTCTGAGGTCAGAAGTCCAACATTTTTTGGTCTCGCTGGACTAAAAGCAGTGTTTTTTCTGGAGGTTCTCGGGGAGAATCTGTTTTCTTGCTCATTCAGGTTGCAGGCAGAATTCAGTTCCTTGCATGTGTAGGACTGAGGTTCCTGTTTCCTTGCTGGCTGTAAGCTGAGGATTGTTCTGGCTTCTAGATGCTGCCAACATTCCTTGGCTCATGGCTCCTTTCCTCCATCTTCAAAGTTACAGTGGTGGGTTGAGTCCACCTCATGTGTCACATCTTCCTGTCTCTTCTTCCATCGTGTCTCTGACCGACATTTGTGTCTCCTTCTTACTTACCTACGGGGGCCTACTTTTAAGGGCCCATGTTATTACCTTTGGCCTATCTGGACCATAGAATTTAATCTCCGTATTTTTAGGTTTGTAACCTTAATTCCATCTGCAAAGATCCTTCTACCCTGTGGTATAACGCATTCACAGGTTCCAGAGACTAGAGCATGGATATCTTCGGGGACCATTATTCTGCCTACCACAGGGTATTTTACCTTAAAATAGTTCAAATTATTGCACAGGACTATGTTTATTGTATCCTACTAGGCCTACTTTTTCTTTATGTGGTCATGTGGAAATATAATCATCTCTGAAAAGGGTGAAGTGGTGAAGCCCATTTTCTCTGTGTGTTTGAAGCCACATCTAAATATTGATCCTGTTACTTAGGACATAGAAATCATCTCTAAACAAATTTATCTTGCAGAATATGGACCTCCTAACCCTGTGCTCTATTTGCTACTGCTGAAAAACAATTCTAATTTGAAAGAGTATGTTGGCTTGAAAACTAAGTATGTAATAGAAATGATTACTTTTCACAGTACCATAAATATCGTCATCATTGTAAATATTATTGCTATGAGAACACCCCATGCACTTCTAGCTTTAGGCAACACATGAGTCTTTCAGAGTTTTCAGACAATGTTTTGAGAAACAATACTGTAACTGATATATAACAGAGAAAAGCTTAAGGGACGTGTTCTACTTTGCTAGTTGTAATTTCAGGTCTTCCAAAGCTGGATGAGGTTCTAGGGTTGTTCTGATTGTTGATCAATTGCCAGAATAATAGCTGGCTTCGCAGAAGTCTCTTGTGATGCTAGTATTTCAAATTGGTTGTCAATATTCTATGATTTAGATATCTATGTGAACATTTCAAATAACATAGTTCCCAGACTAAGGGCTCTCTCTCCAGATGCTTCAGACTAAATCCATGACTATTAACCAATCTTATTAAGACCTAATTGAAATGTCCCATTTCTAATTTCAAGCAATGAAATTGGACTAAAGGAAACAAGTCCATTAAGTGATGTGATTGAGATCATTTCAGTGGCAAGTATCCAACAGACTCAGGAACTAAGATCTTGTCTGAGCATCTACCAAATAACCGGGCTGAATGGGGAGGTAAGATTGGTAGAGACCTTGGCAGTCCTAGTGGGTGGAGAGTTTGGGATCTAGGAGTCATGGCTTTACTCCTGTGTGCACTTCTTCTTTTGGCTCTTTAATCTGTGTGTTTCATTTTCCTCATTGTTGTTTTACAATTGCGTACTCTCTAGGAAACTAGTCAGACTTCAAAAGCATTATTGAATGTTTTATACACTTATGTATGTCAGAACCCTATTTAAATTTCTGTGGAAAGAGAACTCAGTTAAGGGAGGAGAGTAGGGTAGGAGGAACGATTCAGGGGAAATAACACACAATAACTAAAACTCTGAATCTCTAATTGCAAGCATTTTGGGCACAGTGGAACTGAACCCATGACACTGAGCCTGTAAACTAACTCTGTGTTATATGAATGAAGGGTGTGACCTTGTGAGTAGGAGTAGAGGTGAAACAAGGGGAGGGTGGTGATGGCTAAGAGCCAGATGAAATCTTCCCTACTCGATCAAACAGCTTCGAGTCCAGAGATTTTCTTCACCCTGACAATACAACTCTCAGAATGGGAAACACTGCCTTAATTCACAATTTCAATAACGCAGGAAGTCATTATTCAAATTTCCCTGTAGGGTCAAGAACTCAGAGATTGACTTCAAACTATAAAGCATTTTAAACTTCCTTTGCAGCCTTAAGCTGCTCTGTGTCTACACATGTTATGCCATATATACTTGACTATACAGACACAATTTGTATATAATTCCATTCTCAAAAGACATGGAGGAGGCAATGCATCTTAGACTCAATTGCCACCAATGAACACAAAGATGAATGTTTAAGGCCAGACGCTGACACATCCCCCTAAATTTTCAAAGCATGGCTTGTAGTCTCAGCCCTCTGACTCCCATTCCCTCTAATGGAAGTCAGGTGGCAAAACCCTAATGCAAACTCCTTGGAAATCTAGAAGACGGCATAATGATGTTCTTTGTTTTTGCTATGGAAACATTTATATGGGACACAGGTTCAACTGCCCATGAAATGATGCACTAATCTCCAGAGTTCACAATGTAATTTGGAGTATATTTTCTTCTCCATGTGCATGCAATTGTGAAGGTAATTGCCACCCTGAAGGTAAAGAATGCCGAGTGTCCCCCACATAACACACAGCTACACTCTGAACTACCTCAGAGTCAGATATTCCCTTTGTGCATCCAAAGTCAAGTCCAGGGAACTAGACGGCATCTTCACTTCTTGTACGTGATCTTTCTGGAGAATGCCTGATCTTTCCTTGACAAGGTTTGTTGGTTTTCATAATCTAGTTTGTTATGAAATATCAGTTCAATTTCTGGCTTGAATAGTATCATTGATTTAATTTGATAAACCAGGAAACAGTTCTCTTGCCTCTCAAATTTATAAATTCCATTTGGATGTGCTGGCTGTTTAAAATCTGAAAATTAAACCAGCTTAAGAAAAAAAAGGGGGGACTCTAGATCTGCTGGGGATTTATCAAATTCAATGTCAGACCCAGATATGTTCTTAGATTACACTAAGACCACAAGTCAGAGAGCTTTCCATTACGTTTAGGAAGTAAAATCCCTCTCTCAATTGGTGTAAACTACTTTAGAAATTAAAATTATTTAGTTTTGGATAATTTAATGGGTTAAAAAAGGCCACTTTCATTTTCAATGACTCTAACATATGATCACATTACTTAATTGTAAAAAGAAAACTCTAATAATAAATACTTTTAATCATTGTATCTAATTACTATATGAGAAATCCACTGCCACTTAACTGTTTACACAGCCTAGCACTTAGGGACACACAGTTTGATATCTATTTCGTGTTTAAAAGTATCACTTTTTTTCTTCTGAACTTCACCAAGCACTCCCCAAGACATACTTCTCTTCCCTCACAGCATCTAGCACAGAGTAGAGTTTACTATAGGAGCTCAATAAATGACTGTACATATATTGATTGATTGCTAGCATTCTGCTTTGTGACTCCTTTTAATAATTCACTTGCTGAAAGGTCATTATCATAATCATCGTAAACCTCATTTATCTGTTCATGACACTGTTCTGAGTGCTACATATTGAGCAGTGAGTTCTAAAAGTATGAGAATAACTGAATGGACATTGACTGACACACTCATCAGTAAAAATGGCACATGGGGTTGGAAGATTCACCTAGACATTTTTAATTAAATGAATTGAATTTACATGTAACTCACTTCTTTCCAAAAATAATTTGAAGAATTTTATAGGAAAAAAATGATACGGTTATAATATAAAAATAAGATATTTGGACTAATGTTAGAAATGAGTAGGATGATGAGAAAGTGAAAGTTTGGCTGTGAATTTCTCGGCAGTCCCGGCAAGGAGAGAAGTATCCTAGGCAAGAGTTTTTCAACCTCATTTTGATGTGTTGGATGGAATAATTCTTTATTGTAGGAGTTTGCCCTGTGAATTGTTGGATATTTAGCAGCATCCTTGGTGTCTAACCACTAGATGCCAGTAGTTCCTCCCCTCCGATTGTGACAACCAAAAATTTCTCCGGATACAGCCCCCTGTTTGAGAATCACTGCCCTGGATGACCTCGCTTTCCTTGTAAGGATGGAGAAGGCACAACTCAGTTCTGTGGGGGTTGGGGTAAAAGGGAGAGACACAATTATTTCCTGATGCTAATTTCTAAAGCAAATATTAATAAAACATGTGATCTGATCTACAGCGTCCTCAATAATGCTTGCTAATATTTATTGAGATTATACTATGAGCCAGCTCCTGAAACAGATTGTGAAATAACATGACCTCAGTTATTCCTATGAGATAGGGCGGATTGTAAGCCTCATTTTCTGGCTAAATGAACTGAGACTCAGAGAGAGTAAGCAATTTGCCCAAGGTCATACAGTAAGGGTCAGAGTTAGGATTCAAACTCAAGCAGTCTGAGCTTAGAACCACCGCTGTAAGTTATCAACGACAGTCTTATGGAAAGGTAAAACCATGTCACATTGCTGATTTTTGCCTAGTTCTTCCATAAAACTAGAGGACAATCTAGGAAAAGCAATGAACAATTCCTGAATAGGCTACCTGAAGCTTCCACCGTCTGCAGAGGCAGCTGACTGACAGCTGTCCATACTGTAGTTCGTCATAATTACTGACGATGCTGAGTTGGAATAACAGCAAGAGAGCTGCTCTAACCTTCATGTGACGCTTTTCTCTAATGGTCAAAATCTGAGAAGTGATGGGACTTCTTATTCGAAATATCCTGGGACTTCACTTTCTTTTTCTCATAGATTTCAATAACGTTATATTGCACTGTGGAGTGAGAGGGAATTTGGAAAAGAGCTTGGACTGATACTCATTCAGGTCGAATCCTAGTACTGAAACCTATAGCCGTGTAACTTTAAACAACTATTTGACCTCTCTGATCCTTACCTGAAAATGGGTGTATGAATGTTATATGCATCATATACATGATATAGTAGTATAATCTTTATTTATTTGTAGGAGTATTATAAGAACTACACACTTAGGTAAGTATAAAATATTTACTAAAATGTTAAGGTGTGCAAATGCTCAGAATAGTATAACACTCTTTTCTATAAATGTTATTTCCTGTATTTGCTCTGGGAAACTTGCGGAACTTCTTATAATGAGAAGGGAAGCAGTGTCAATATTGAAGAAATTTAGGGCTATTTTTTTTTCTAGGAAAACATATGTTGCCCAATACTCTACTTTCTCAGTTAGAAATAAACCTTTGGGTTTTGTTGACTTCTTGATGTCATCCCTGGTAGCAAAGTTCCTGACACTACTTTATCTGATCATGAACTTCCCCCTCCCCTGCTGGCCCCCACGACACACTTTCTTGTTGTTCTTAAGTATTAGGCTCTTGAACAGAATCAAACTATGACTCAAAGATTAGAAAGATTTATGCTGACTTGCTGAATATCAAATACGTGTCTAATTTGTGACTGATTGGTAAATAGTTCCTGGCCTTGGCCATTCATTTTTTGGTAATTTAGTGGATTATGAAATACATCCAAAGGATCTTATTAAGCACTAGTTCCAAAGTGAGTCTAGCATAACATATATATTTTGGAACATATTTTTTTATTCATTTTTTTTATTGTGGTCACATTGGTTTATAACATATAAATTTCATTTGGTAATTGTCATTCTCTATCTGACTTATTTCACTTACCATAATAACCTAAGGTCCATCCTTGTTGTCGTAAATGGCAAAATTTCATCTTTTTTATGGCTGATTAGTATTCCATTGTATATGTGTATATATATATATACCACATATTCTCTATCCATTTGTCCCTTAATGGGCACTTAGGTTGCTTCCAAGTCTTGGCTATTGTGAATAGTGCAGCAATGAACATAGGGGTGCATATATCTTTTCAAATTAGTGTTTTTACTTTCTTTGGATAAATACTCAGAAGTGGAATAGTTAGATCATATAGAACTTTTATTTATAAATTTTTGAGGAAACTTCATACTGTTTTCCATAGTGGTTGTACCAATTTACATTCCCACCAGAAGTGTATGAGGGTTCCTCTTTCTCCACATCCTCTCCAACACTTGTTATTTCTTGTCTTTTAATAACAGCCATCTGACGGGTGTGAGATGATATCTCATTATAGTTTTAATTTGCATGTCTCTAATAATTAGTGACATTGAACATCTTTTCATGTGTCTGTTGGCCATCTGTATATCTTCTTTAGAATAATGTCTCTTCATATCCTCTGCCCATTTTTGGATTGGATTTTTGTTGTTGTTGGGTTGCATAAGTCCTTTATATATTTTGGGTATTAACCCCTTATCAGATATATGATTTGCAAATATCATTTCCTAACTGGTAGGTTGTCTTTTTGTTTTGTCAATGATTTCCTTTGCTCTGTGGAAAAGTTTTAGTTCAATGTAGTCCTATTTGTTTATTTTTTCTTTTGTTTCCCTTGCCTGAGGAGACAAGATATTCAAAAAGAGATTGCTAAGACTAATGTCAAAGAGCATACTGACTAGGTTTGGAACATATTTTAAAAACACAATATATACTTCTAATTTCACAAAAGTTAGATATTTAACCCAACTCAGCAAGCATTTTTGGGTAGCTACATGGGCAATGTAGGAAATATGAAACATATATAAAATTCACTTTAGCTACTCAACAAACTTACAATTGTTAGTGTAGACAAGACATGTGTGACAGGCTTGGAACATGCCATGGGAACTCAGAAAAAGGGGAGCATGAATAAGCCACAGACATTGTGAGAGGTAGAGTTGCTAATATATATCCCTTTATAAAAATTTGAAGCAATACACACATACACAATTGTATAATATTTATACCAGACATACTCACACACACTCAAACTTGTATATATTTTTGTTCTTCTTTGTTTTACCAAAAATGAAATTATTTTGCAAATTTCTTTTTCCTGGGTATATTTCTATATTAGTGCACACAGACCTTTTTCACTATTTTAAAAATGTGAATAATATCACCCAATATGGTGGTGCCATAATTTAAATATTCCCCATTGATGCCCATTTAAGTGGGCTTCCAAATTTCCCCTCTTAGAAGAATGCTACAAAGAACATTCTTGCTTTCCTATGCAAGCTATTCTGGAGGACACAGTTCTAAAGTGAAATCTCTGGCTCAATTGGTATCTGCATTTTACAAGTATTATTGGCTTTGCCCAATTAGCCTCTGAGAAGTTGTCCCCATTTATAGCCCTGTGGAGATGGAGCTCTTTCTCCCACACCTGCATAATATCAGTCTTTTTTAGTTTTTTTGCGAATCTAATAGGTGAAAAATGATCTCTCTGCTTTAAAGAACGAGATTTTTAAACTTTGAATGACAGGTAAGAAGCTGAAGCCAGGAAAATTCCTTTAGGAAACTATTATTCTAATATGACAAAGTTAATCAAGATAGTGGAGATAGAGGAGATCGACTATTTTGAAGCTGAGCATTCACACCAGGAAATAGAATTGATACGGGCTAGGAATAGCTGTGTGAGAGAATGACATGCCCATGAAAATAAAGCGAAAACTTGCCAATGTTTGAACAGAAAAGCACTCTTAAAAATTAATCTCCCTGAAGAAGGAATTCTTAGGTCTGTTGACTAATTTTATCCTTCTCCATAAGGTTTTTCTTATTCTGAGTCCTAGTTTTACCATGGTACATTTTCTCTGGGGATATCCTCGGTATTGTTGGCTCAAAGATATACCAACATAGAATTCCCATCTATTGATCTAGTTAGGAGGTGATACAAACAGTCATTTGAGAGGCAATGCAGATCTGAGTTAGAGTAGCAACGGCAATAAAGAGGAGGGGATGGACATTAGAAGACTGAGGATGAATAACAAAGGCCACTCCTCAGCTACTGAGTGTGGCTTGTGAAAGCAAAGGATCTCTTAGCAAAGGCCGCCAGTCACTTAGAGCACTTCTCTTGCTTAATATTATTTATTATTTAATTATATTTTGTTCGCATTATCCTTGACCTTAACACTTAGACCTTCCACCACTCCCTAACAATATCTCAATGACTCCTACACAAAATTCTTCAAAAATATCTCTATGTATATGTTTTAAAAAATATATAATGTTTTTTGTATATATATCCTTGATTTACATAAGGAATGTTATGTTACCAATATTGCTCTTTCTTAGTTTTATTACTCATTTTTTTCACTATGATTTTAGAATCTCTCCTTGATGGAAAAAAACTCTTGTTAATTGCTTCTAACTGCTCCAGAGTATTTAATATTATACATCTTCCACATTTTTCCTTTCTATTCTTTCCATGATGGAAATATAAGTTGCTTCCAACATCTCCCCATCACAAGACCATGGCAACGCACATTTTCACAACTTTCCCCTTGTGGGATTACACACAAGTGTCTTTGGAGTACTTTCCTGGGAATGGGGTTGCTGAGACATTAGGTATTTGCATATTTAACTTTGTAGGCTATTGCCCTGTTATTCTTCAGAAGGGCTGCACCAGTCTACACTGCCACCAGCGGAAGAGTTCTTGTCTGCCCCCATCTTCAGTAAAACCTGGCATATCTGACTTTGTGGTATTTGTCGTGTTACAGACATAAAGAATTGTGTCATTGCTCTATTTTATTTACATTATTTATTTAAGTCATGAGAAAGTCTTCATAATTTTGTAGTCTTTAGTGTTTCATCTTTTCTGATTTGTCTATTAATTTACTCTGCCTGTTTTTCTATTGGATTTTCTCTTTTTCTTATTGTTTGGAGGAATTCCTGAATATACTAGATATTAAACTCTAGTTAGTTTTTATTTTTCACATTTATTTTGGAATACTTTTTTATTTACAAGAAAGTTGCAAAAATTATATAGAGAGTTCCAATATACACTTCACCCACTTTCCCTACTGTTAACGTTATACATCAGTAAAAACTAAAAAATTCCTAGCTCGTTTTTTAAAAACAGCTTTATTGTGATATAATTCATGTGCTATACAATTCCTATATTTAAGGTGTACAATTCAATGGTTATTGGTATATTCACAAAGTTGTGCAATCAACACCACCATCAATTTCAGAAAATTTCATAATCACAAAACGAAACTCCATACCCATTAGCAGTCACTCCCCACTTCCCCCAACAACTTCCCAGCCCTAAGCAACCACTAATCTACTTTCTATCTCTATAGATTTGCTCATTCTGGACATTTCATATAAATAGAATCATAAAACATAGTCTTTATGATTGACTTCTTTCACTCGGAATAATGTTATTGAGGTTCATCCATGTTATAGCGTGTATCAGTACTCCATTCTTTTTTTACCACCAAATAATATTCCATTGTACGGAATTTCATTTATCCGTTTATTAGTTGATGAACATTTGGGTTGTTTCTATTCTTAGCCTATTATGAGTAGTGTTACTATGAAAATTCATGTACAAGTTTTTATGTGAATACGTTTTCATTTATTTTGGGTATATACCTAAGAGTAGAATTGGTGGATAATATAACTCAATGTTTAACGTTCTGAGGAATTATCAAATTATTTTTTAAAACAACTGCATCATTTTACATTCCCATCAGCAAGATGTGAGGATTCCAATTTCTCCTCATTTTTGTAAACTTATTATTTATATTTTTATTTATAGCTATCCTAGTGGGTGTGCAATGGTATTTCATTGTGGTTTTAATTTGCTAGTTGTTTTTAGAAAAATGTTTATTAAAATCGTTTTCTCATCTTTAAATTGGATTATGTGTCCTTTTCTTTTTAAAGTTTGGCACCTGAGCTAATATCTGTTGCCAATCTTTTTTTCCCTTTTCTTCTTCTTCTCCCCAAAGCCCCCCAGTACGTAGTTGTGTATTCTAGTTGTAGGTCCTCTGGTTGTGCTATGTGGGGTGTTGCCTCAGCATGGCCTGACGAGTGGTGCCATGTCTGTGCCTGGGATCCCAACTGGCGAAACCCTGGGCTGCCAAAGCAGAGTGTGCGAACTTAACCACTTGGCCATGGGGTTTGCCCCTTAAATTGGATTATTTGTCTTTTTATTGTTGAGTTGTAAGTGTTCTATATAGTCTATATATTTAAATTCCTTATCAGCTATATGATTTGCAAATATTTCTTCCATCTGTGGGTCATATCTTCACTTTTGCGATGATGTCTTTTGAGGAACAAAAGTTTTAAATTTTATGTCCACTTATTTATTTTTCTTTTTTCCTTGTATTTTTGGTTTCATATCTAAGAAGCTGTTGCTTAATCCAAAGTCATGAAAACTGACTCCAATGTTTTCTTCTAAAGGTTTTATAGTTTTAACACTTGTATTTAGATCCACGATCCATTTTAAGCTAATTTTTGTGTATGGTCTGAGTAAGCAGTCCAACTTCATTCTGTTGCCTATGGATATTTAGTTGTCCCAACACCATCTGTTGAAAAGACTTTTTTTCCTCCATTGAATTGCCTTGGCTTCTAATTGGTTTTTGACATTCTAAGTGCTTTCTTCCCATCTATTTTTCTGTTAATTTTGTTTGTGATGTCACTTCTGAATAGAAATACTTAATATTTATGCAACCAAAACCATCAATACTCTACCTTATGATATTGTTTTGCTTAAGAAATTCTTCCCAATTCTAAGATTACAAAAATATTTTTTTATAATTTTATTTCTTATCTTTACAGTTTTAGTTTTCACAGTTAGGTCTTTAATCTGTCTACAATATGTGGTATAAAGTGTATATCCAACATTATTTTCTCCGTATGGCAAGGCAGCTACGAAACAATCCATCATTTCACCACTGGGAGGTATGACATCTCTTGTTCAAATTTCTAATCAAAGGCTGGGGAAATTTAGAAAGTTGTGCCAACTTAGAATAACAGAGCACATAGATTTTTCAGGACAAAGTAGATGAGAAAAGTCTTACAGTGGTGCATCCTTGAGAAAGTTTTCTTGTAAATAGTTCTTGACTAAGAGAAATAGTTTAGATCAAAGGTAGTTTGGATATTGGTGTTCCTTTTCTTGAATTACCAAGTAATACTGTAATGATTGAAGTAATAATTCACCCAATATTATTGAAGGTATCCCTCAAAGTCTATAGTTCATGACCTTTAAAGGAATGTAGAGTAGTCCCAGGTATTTTATTATGATTTCTTTTCCACAGATTTCCCTTGCTGTGCACTCGACAGGCCACACTGATGCTATGTCACTCACTCAGCAAGGTAATTACAATCCAAGAGGGAACTTAAAAGTGCACCCATGTGTCTTCAGTATATTCTTGGAACCATTATAGTCTATCTTTTTAAGTCATTAAAAAATTAAGATAACATATTATGGTCCATTAGATGATATCTTTAGATCTGGTTTAGTCTTCTGTTTATAGTTGACCATCCTTCAAAATAAAAACTATAACAAAAATACAATCTTAAAATCCTTAAAATTTAGCAATAAGAAATACTTTCAAGTGACAACTAATTTTGATAGCAAAATATTTCTTGCATCTACATGCAACTGTTTCAAGTGTAGATCACATAGCAGCTTTAAACAAGTGAATTAAAAGGAGAAAGAATTCAATTGTTTAACTTGTTAAATTTACGAGACAAGAAAAACTTTCCAGAAATGAGGGCCATGAATAAATTTTGCTTAAGATAAAATGTACTAATTCCCAAATCTCCAAGTTTTATGACTCTAATGTACACTCTCATACAAAATTTTATTTTGGAAAAGCTGTCTAATGAATATTTTCATTAGAATAAAGAATAAGAAAACAGCCAGCACGATTCAACTCCTTAGAGATTTATTCTTATAAATTTTTCACTTTAAAAGTCCACAATTCTGTAAGACTTTCTGATATATGATACCTCATTTGTGGCTTTTCTCCTTGTAACTTTTAGATAGTTCCTTTGGAGTAGTGCTATGTGTAGTTTCATTTATTATTTTTAAATGATACCGTTTTTCACTACTGAAGAGTCAGGCCAATGAGAATGCACCCCACGAGAGCTAAGTGAATGGTTTATTTATGGATGAATTCTATGAATTTTAAGACAGAAAAATGGCTGATTAATTGACTAAGAGCTCAGAAACCCAAATATGTGTATAAAATAAAAGGGTCTTCGCAATGATCCAGCATGAACAGTTCCCAAGTGTACATGTCTCAAAGTTATCTACGCTAACGGGACAAAATACTTTGCCTATCTATAAGAAACTCATTGAAGACAAAAATAGAAACTTTTATTATATGCATACATTATGTGTTAACTTGAATTTGGCATGAGTTTGAGGCAAATCAAGAAAAAATAAGTAATATTGGGAAAAAAGGAGTAAAGTAAAGTGAATCAGAGGATATGAATGTGAGGAATATTAGGGATTTTCAGTCTTAAAAAGCAAAAGTTACTATTGGGCTGATTGAAATCTATACAGTGTGAATATTATCAGTAAAAGTCATGGATATATTCACCAAATTTCCTATTATTAGGATTAAGAACATCTCTTGGAAACTGAATCATAAAAATTTAAGACAATGTTTGAAAAAACTATTTACACAGCAGCAATAAAGATCTGATATGCAACACTCCAAGGAGTCATATAGTTAGTTAATAGAAAATAATTAAATATAGTTTAAAGATGTTAGAAAAGGTGCCAGTGGGAATAAAGTAATCTAGCCATTTTGCCGGCATGACTTTCTTGGGCCCTCCACCACTTGCACAAAGTTCGCATTTATGTGTGATGGTAATAGGAAGAATCTCAGGCATGAAGGACTTGGTAAGTAAATTACTTCTTAAAAATACTATTCAAAGGGATATTTTAAGTGACCGAGGGATATTTCAAGATGAAAAGCTCAGTAATGGGAAAACTGTGCTGTTCAAAAGAAAAAACTGTCAATGAATATTAAAACCATGAAACAATAGTATTAAGACTAAGAATCTCATAAAGATGATTATAAAACAGAATGGAAGTCCTAAATATTACTTTAAAGAGATGAAGTATAAGGTAAAAAAATAATAAGGAACCAGATGACATAAATCCCAGATAATGCCAAAAATCATCAAAGATTGAGAAAGTGGGATGAAAAAATAAATTATACCAATGTTGTTAATGTCATTAATCATTAAGAGGGAGAGCTAATAGATATTGCTAACTCTTTAAAATAATGATTAGAACAAAATAACTTAAAATATGGCTTAGAAGATAAAAAGATTGAGTATAAAAGTCAATGGTAACACAATTTATACACTACACAATAAAAAGTAAAAGAAGCATTTTTATAACATCAGAAAGCATTATGATAGAAATAAGATAAACATATCAGTTATTGTAATAAGATGAATGGGTTGAAAGCTATCACAAGAAATTCAACTATGTTTTTCCTGTAAGAGCCTTCCTTTAAACAAAATGACTGAATAGACAAACAAAAAGAAAGTAGCAGTTGTAATATCAAAAAAGTAGAATTCAAAGCAGAAAGTAATGGGAAAAGTGAGTTAGTGCTTAATGATAAAGGGTAAAATGCACAATGAATATATGTCATGAATCATTGTGTGCAAAAATGAATGTATGAAGTATAATTCTTTTAGAAATATGTGAGATTGATGGGAACATAATAGTTTTGGAGAATTTTCAAAAGTTAGTCATAAATAACCATAAGAAAAATTTCATCAAATTCCCCAGTGCCGAAAATTTGAAGGCGTATTTCTGTAACAAAGCAATATAACTACATAATTTAAAAAATCCCATTAAAATCAATTAGAAATTTAAAAACCAAAATACTTTAATAAATCTACTACCAAAGAGGAAATCAGAATTATAATTATGGAATATAATAAAACCATAGTAAGACTACAAATTATAAAAACTTATGGGATATAGTTAAAGCTGTACTCAGAGTCAAATTTTTAGCTTCACATGCTTAAAATTTTTTTCCAGCTTTATTGAGATATGATTGACAAATAAAAAATCATATATATTTAAAGTGTCCAATGTAGTGTTTTGATATAAGTATACCTTGTGTAATGATTACCATATTAAAGCTAATTAGCACATTCATCACTTCACAACATGCTTTCCTTATTGGTTGAGAAAAGGTAAAAATTGAACAAAATATTGTAATTCAAGATGTTTGAAAAATAAAAATAAAATAAAACTAAGGAAATTGAGGTAAAGAAACATGTAAAGACAAAAACAAATGCAATGCATTAGAAAAAAGAAAAATACTTGAATTGAAAGGTCATTCTTTTAAATGAAAAGATTTAACTAGACAAACCTCTAAAACAGCATTTCTGAAAGAGTAATTTGAAAAGATGAGTTCCTTCTTAAATAAGTTTTGCAAATGCTACATCCCAATTCACAGGGTAAATCAACATGTGAAAGAAACTTGGTAGTTAAAACCTAGTCTGACTTGTTTAATTCTCCATCCTCCCACCCCTTTCTGACTGTAGATCTTTTCTCTGTTTTTTATATCTGACTTATGAATATTCCACGGAAGCTATTTTGGGAAATAATTCTCTGCATAGACAAATCAAGTAGGAGGGAAAAAACACATAAGTAAAGATTATAAATTTGAAAAAAATCTATAGCTTTTGTTAAGATTAAAAAAATGCTACTCTATGAAATAGTATGTATGACTTTGTCTTAAAACCTGATGCACATACATTTGAAAATCATGATGAAATGGGCTGTTTTTAAAGAAAGAAAATAGTACTTGAGTTGATTAATGAAAAAGTCTTGTGAACCTGCCAGTAATCATGGAAGAAAATGAACATATGTTGTGAAAATATTAACTCCAAAATAAGCACAAGTCTGGTTTCACTAGTAGTTCAGTTAAACTTTCAAGGAACAGATATTGCTATACTATATAAAGTATTCTCTACAACAGAAAAAGAAAAACAAAGGAAGAAGAAAAAAAGATAGTCTCTTTTTTAAAAAACCAATTTAACGCTGGTAACAAAGTCTGACAGAAAAAGAAATTTCTAGACCAGCCAGTCACATGAATATGGAATCAGAAATTTAAATAACAGTAGCATTTTTGAAAAGCGTACACTAATGCTGGGATATTAATAGGAGGTCTATGAAAGAGTTCCAAGGGCATAGAAGTTGTGGAAACACAAAGTTAGAGAATATTACATTGTAAGGTAAAACTATTGATAATTGATAATTTTAAAATACATTGTGAACCTTAAAGTGAAGGATGTAGTTTGCATCGTATATGCCTACTGGACTGTGTAATTTGTTTGGATGAAGACTCTGTAGGAGCAATGATCCATGGGATATGAGTGTTGGAAGTGCTGTACTAGAGGCATTACCATTAATGACAGGACTGAGGCAAGAATGACCACAAATACCATTTACAAAATATATGTTCTGGAAGATTAATAAATGTAAGTAAAAGGGGGGAAAAGGTGTAACTATTCCAGAGACTCACGTCTTCCTGCTTCTAAAGTGTATGTTCATAAACACTGTGCTTAATCACTGAGTGATAAGGAATCAACAGCTTTTCTTCATTATAATCATCATTGTCGTTATCATCAACAAAATATAACACACAATTCTATACCTTGCTAGAAAACAAGTGAATCAATTTAGTAACTATTAGAAGTAATAACAGAGTTCAATAGACTGCACAATTATAAAATGAATAGAAAAAAGAAAAATATCTTCCGTAAATCATAAACAACAAATTAAATACAATAGGAAAAAAACCCATACATAATAGCACCAAAAAAATAAACAACCTGGAATAAAGTTAATAAGTATTCAGGAACTATATGAATAAGACTTCAAATTTTCACTAAGGAACATAGAAAACAACTGAATAAATGCACAGTCAGATTCAAAATTTTATAGATGTCAATTTCTCCCAAGTTAATACATACATTTAATGTTGTGCCAATCGATATCACATTGGAATTAATTTTGGAAGGTGACAAAGAGTTTTAAATTGAATGTGGAAAAATAATACAGTACTGGAAGTCTTAGACAGAGCAATTAGGGAAGAAAAATAAATAGAAGTCATCTAAGTCAGAATGGGAGAGGTAAAATTGTCTCTATTTGCACATGCTATGATATTGTATAAAGAAAGCCCTAAAGACTCCACCAAAAAACTGTTAGAACTAATAAACGACTTCAGTAATTTTGCAGTACACAAAATCAATCAATACACAAAAATCAGTTGCATTTTATATACCAACAATGAGCTATCAGAAAGCCTTACTATATGACTCAACAATCACACTCCTAGGTGTTTATCCAATTGATTTGCAAACATATCTACACAAAAACCTGCACATGAATGGGTACAGTTTTACACAGCAGTTTTATTTATAAATGCCCCAAACTGAAAGCAACCAAGATATCTGTTAAATCGGTGATTGGGTAAACAAACTGTGGTACATCCACACAATGGGAAATGATTCAGAGATGAAAAGGTATGAACAATCAAGCCTCACAATAGGTAAAGCATGGATTTTTTTAGGGTGGCGAAACTATTTTGCATGATATTGGTGCATATATGACGCTATACATTTGTCAAAGTCCGCAGAACTTTATAGTACAAAGAATGACCTGGAACATATGCAAATTAAAAAAAAATTAAGAGGTCAGGCAATCCCAGAATGAAATGCAGAATGTGACAAAAGAATCTAATCATATAACAAATATATGTAATAACTTCACTGACAGGGATTGGAGAAGGGGACTGATTTATATATGAGTGATCTCCAATTTATCATTGTTTGATTTAAGACTTTTTGACTATATGATGGTACGAAAATGATATGTATTCAGTAGAAACTGTCCTTTGAATTTTGATGTTTTCCCGGGCTAGTGATATGCCCTATGATGCTCCAGTGATGCTGGGCAGGGGCAGTGAGCCGCCGCTCCCAGTCAGCCATGCCATCAGGAGGGTGAACAACCGATACATTTACAACCATTCTGTCCCCAGACAGCCATTCTGCTTTCACTTTCAGTCCAGTAGTCAATAAACTACGTGAGATATTCAACACTTTCTTATAAAATAGGCTTTGTGTTAGAGGATTTTGCCCAACTTGTAGGCTAATGTAAGTGCCCTGAGCACGTTTAAGGTAGGCTAGGCTAGACTATGGTGTTCGCTAGGGTAAGTGTATTAAATGCACTTTTGACTTACCATATTTTCAACTTAGAATAGTTTTATCCAGATGTAACTCTATCGTCAGTCAAGAAGATCTATATATAACTTACAACAGATCTTGAGTTAAGGAAGTTTTATAATGATTAACAAGCTTTTGTTGCTCTATAATAAAACACAAGTGCCCAGATTTTTTATAAAGCGGAATACATAAACATCCGTCCAATAAAGAATAAAAAAGAATTGGTAATTAACTTACTTAAAGCAACTTAAAACTGCATGTAGAAAAAGAAGTGAAAGTTAAAACTACAAAACACCATCCTCCCTTCCCTTTCAAATTGATGAAGAGCGAGAATGTCCCGTACTCAAGAAATCGAACGCTCACCTTGAAACAGGTTTCTGACTATTTTGTTCTCTATCCTTCCTTCAGCTAGGAACAAGTAATTCAGCACATTTAAGAGAGGGCAATTTATCTTAAATTGTTGCTGAGGGTCAGTCAGAAAAGTAATGCTATCCACAGGATGCAGAAGTGAATTGAGAAGCAAATACAAAACTAACCTCTCTCTTGTCTCTTCTGTTAAATTAGGTCCAATGTATGTTCACTTCTTCCTTTGGGTGGCTCTGAATATTTCGAAACTCAGACTCACCTATATTTAAATACAAGTTCTAAATTGCATCTCCCCCAAAATTAAATTATGCTTACAATTTCTTTTTCATTTTTTCCACTGTAAGTCTCCATCAGGGCAAATAATCATAAGAAGAATGAATATTTCTTTTTAACTAGGTTGAGGTTTTGTTAAATGACTTGACTTTAAATGTATTCTTGTTTTTTTCTTAAATGAAGGGAAAAGATGATGATCTTTCACTCAAAGATCTAAAAGTCCGGGGACTGGCCTGGTGGCGCAGCCGTTAAATTCGCACGTTCTGTTTCTGCGGCTTGGGGTTCACCGGTTCGGATCCCAGGTGTGGACCTATGCATAACCTGTCCAGCCATGCTGTGGCAGGCGTCCCACATATAAAGTAGAGGAAGATGGGCACAGATGTTAGCTCAGAGCCAGTCTTCCTCAGCAAAAAGAGGAGGATTGATGGCAGAGGTTAGCGCAGGACTAATCTTCCTCAAAAGAAAAAAAAAAAGGTATAAAAGTCCAATGATCTGAGAGAAAACTAAGACAGATTTTTCTCATTAATATTAAAGAAAAGAAAAAACTATCAGTGTAATGACACACTACACTCTGAACTGGACTTCTCAGGGGCATGACTAATTGTTGGGGCAATAAAAATAAGGTTAGAGAAAATTTAAAGAGGACAAGGGTTTTGGAAGTGAAGCAAAACAAAATAAGACACAGCATTGTACAGACTTATCTAAATTGGCCCAGTGGGAAGGAAGAATCTGGAAGAAGATCTTAAATAATTATTATTATTTACCACCTGAATCAAGAAATAACACTTAAACTCAGATTTTTGTCATCAGCTCTTTTCTATTTGTGTATATATTCACTAGCGCTTAGACATAAAATTTTTTTCTTTTTATTTGCTCTCAAATGCCTTAATTTCTATCCTGTTTACCCGTTAATTCTGTCATAGTCTATAATATTCATCTCGCCCCATGTAGATCAATGGTGGATCTGCACCTTGGGTAATATTGAATTTCCTGGGTTATCTTAGTCTGAAGAAACAACTTGCAAACATTGTGAAAGCAAGAGGAATCCACGTGTGTTTTAAGTCAGATTAAACATATTTTTATTGGATTGCTGCTTATTATAGTTTTCAAAATTGATTTTGTAAGTGCTTTCAGACTATACAAAGTAAGTCCTGTAAGAACACTTATATGGAATGTCATGCAAGTATATTTATAACACCAGATTGTCAAGACATTATCAACTCACAATATTAAAACGGAAAAGCTCAGAATTTCACTTGCTTCCAGTTTTAATATTGCATTTAGGCTATAAAATAGAATAATTAAATTACCAACTAAATATGCAGACACACAACAGTGTCCCCCTGGAAATCATAGTTATTAAAGCCACACATGGCTCACCAGAGTGTCACAATTTTGCAGCTGCGCACAAATTGGGACTGTGCGACTCACATCCAGGATGAGTAGATTCTTTGAGACAACCATCCACAATGCCCCTTAATTCCCCACCCTCATGGAGCTTTCACTCTGGTGGTGGGAGACACGTGATCAGTCAATCAATAATTAAAATATATGGCACATCGGGGAAGGATAAGTACTTGGAGGAAGATGAATCAAGGTAGACAGACAGTGATCATTATCCCCAATCACGTCCAATTGCCTTCCATGACTCAGTCCAGAGCGTAAAACTCTTTCCTATTTTTGATCAACTTGACAGCTTTTCCCGGATACTATGTTTAGAAATGAATGTGTAGGACCATTTTTGAAGCAAAAATTCCGTCTTGTATACCATCAAAGAGGTGTAATAGATAAAGTATATTTTTGCAACTGGTGGGAAGGTAGATCAAATGAATCACCATGTAGTTCCTTTGACAAAGTGCTTTTAGCTACTGAAGGTGAATGACTTGGGAGGTGACTTGCTGAAGCAGAGGCTGGCTAAATGCCTTGCCCATCTGCTTTATCCTTCCAGAAAATATAGAGTAGAAGAAAAGTTTGTTTTCTCATTTAGCAATTAGTGCTCTGAGGTCATTAATAAGGGTATGAACTATAATTTCCATCATATTTCTAGTCTGCACTAATTATGTCATTTGAATGGAAATGTTTCTGTGTATAGCAGGAGTGGTGTAAAAGGTAATGGCTTTGGTTTCAGCTTGATTTGATGATTCTACATAGACGCAATATGAACTTTTGCAGTTATTCGTAATGTAACAAAAGTCCCCATAGTCTCATAATATGCATAAATCAGCAGATAGAAAAATTATCTATCTAAGCAGATGCTTCTCTTTCTAGTCTATATGACAAACAAACCAAAACCTGTAGGATTCATATGTGCCATGTGTTTGAAATATGTGAAGATTCTAAGGTACACTGTAACTTACCCTTCCCTTTATTAAATTAAAATTAATTAAAAAATCAAATAACCTTACTAAAGCACCACTTTCAGCTTTGACGACTCTGGTCATTTCATACCCTTTTCTCATTTGGTGAAGTGACTAAGTGGATTTGATTCTTCTTTTGTATATTTGTGCTTTCCTGTTTTTCCCCACATAGTTTGAGTTCTTCTTAATTATACTTGAATTACAACTAAAAAAATCCTTTTGGCTGAAACTTCCCTGAAAGCAGTCTCCGTTTTATTCCAGCCTCTGTACAAGTGAGATCACTTTTGAAAAATACCATTTTTGTCTTGGGACCCTTTTCTCTAATACCTAGAAAGGTTTATTGGTGCTCAGAATAGCAAATCTACTACAATGTCTATTGTCTAACATTCTTGCCCTCCCTGTCAGAACGTTACTGCCACAATCACATAATATGAGCATATACTCCAGTCTGGCCAGTGAGCTCTCTGCGGAATAATCATGCCTCTCTCATTTTTAGCTGTGTGACTTCTTTTTTTAAGATGCTTATGTTTCTCAGAATATGTTTTCCTTTTCTTCATTCTAGCTACTTCCTACCCATATTCCAAGACCTTAGATTTCATTCACTGTGTGGCGTGGACACAATGCGGTGACACCCAAGCCCTCTGTAGCTGACCAGAAGAATGTCAGCCAAACCCTGAGAAAGAATCCACATTGAACCAGAACAGAGACAATTCCTAAGGCTAAATGGTTTTTCCAGTTCTTTGATGAAGGAAGTAGAAATCCCTAAGAAAATTCCATTTTATGTCATTTGTAATTTGTCATACGTAGGTATGCCTAAGTTAATTGTCTAGAAATAAGTATGTAGTTCTTATTCCAGAGTGTAGATTCAGATTCAGCCATTTTCAGATGGTTCTTTGGTTTTCTTCATAAAGCCATCAATTAAAAAACCCTTCTCAGTATTTTTATACATAAATATCTGGATTGCGTAGATTTTGCCTGGCTATTGTAAGTAAGATTCAGGTGTCTAGTGGGGTGAGCAGTAACACTAGCAACACTAGCAAAATGCTGCATTAACAAGATATTTCAGACTGGATTTGCTATAGATTAAAACTGAACACAGTGGTGATGGCCTATAAGCAAAGGATCATGGATACAAAAGTGTGCTGTTAACCAAGAAAGTAACTTAGGTACCTAAGAGTGGGAGCTAACAGGACGGAATCAATCTCTCTCCCTCTCCTCTTTCTTTTTCTTTCTGCCTCTTCCTCTTGCTCTCTCTCTCTGCCTCTCCCTTTGATGTACATTTCCACTACGTGTTTGATAAGCATGACTTTAGATCTGTGAAAGACAACTCATAATATCATATTATTCCATTATAGTAATATTGTGGCACTACATATACATCACACTAATAAAATGAATACTAATAACCTGAAATTTGACTTGAAATTCAAGACACAATGGAATAGCTCAGAAGCAATTCAAAACAATGACTGTAACTTCTTTCTTCTTTCCCCATATGCTATTATTTTTGGTAAGTGGAGTCCATATTCCCACACAAACTAGAATTGCTAAACTCTTCATAGCATCCCCATGGTTTTGCTTCTTATTACGATGCCTTCACTGATTTCATCGTAGTTCAAGCATAATAACGAATCACCATTTGTCCTCAGGAGCATGAACTGTCTGAGGCTATTTCTACATGCACAGCAGCCTCACTCTGAAATAACTGTTCTAAGTCTGTCGGTCTACCCACCAGCTTTCTGCCAGCAGTACAACTGCCATATATAAACTCTCCCTATGCTGGATAATTACCACGAAGCATCCAATTCTTTTCCTAATAAACTTTAAATTCCATAATTCCATTAATATGTTACCCCCAAAAAGTGTTTTCTGCTTCTGCAATATGCTCAGCCTTGGGCAATATTTTGCAGAAGGTTATCTTGAATGCCACTCATCTACAATCCATGAATGTTTTTTCTAATTTAATGAAGTACTGTACATCTGCATCAATTAGGGCTTTTTCAGTTGCATAGAACAGAAACTTCCAGATAATAAAGGCTGAAACCCAAGAACTTACTCTCCACGTAAAAGAAGTCCAGAGATAGGCAGGCCAGAGGTCCTACGGTGACTCTATATTTTTATGCATGACCCTTAGCACGTGGTTTGTGTACTGAAGTCTACTCCTGGACCAAGATGGCTGGCTTTGGGAGTATTTCAGGCAGCAAGAAAGAGAAAGGGAATAGGAGCCTAAAGAGGTGTATCTCCCAGCTGAGTCAGCCTTCCTGGCTTTCCTATGCATTATGACATTCTTAACGCATTACTTCTACTTGTTTCTTTTTTGGTTTTTCTAAGTACTAGCTTTTTTTTTTTTTTTTTTAAAGATTGGCACCTGCGCTAACATATGTTGGCAATCTTTTCTTTTTCTTTCTTCTTCCTCTCCCCAAAGCCCCTCAGTACATAGCTGTATATTCTGGTTGTGAGTGCCTCTGGTTGTGCTATGTGGGACGCCGCCTCACCATGCATGACCTGATGAGCGGTGCCATGTCTGCTCCCAGGATCCGAACCAGTGAAATTCTGGGCCACAGAAGCAGGTGGGAACTTAACCACTGGCTGTGGGGCTGGCCCCCACCACTTGTTTCTTAACGGCAAGGGAGAATAGGAAACGCCTCTTTGAGTGTGTGCATTGCCACTCTAAAGATAATGAGGATTCTATTATCAAAAGAGAGGAGAACAGATACAGAATAGGGAACTATTAATTTCTCCCATAGCACTTTTACCTTTTCAGGTAAAGCAGGTTCCTGCTCGTTGAGTCCTTTGGCCGCAGCCTTTGGAGTCAGCAGATATTGCTTCAAGTCTTGGACCTGCCCCTTACAAGGTATGTCACTGCCGGCGTGTCATTTTCTCGGAATTTCTTATCTTTATGATGGAGATTCTAATAATACTTCTTTCACGAGATTATAATGAAAGACATGATAGTATGGATAATGATGCTTTACAAATAGTTCACTTTATACTGGTTATAATGAAGTTATGGTCTTTTATGTGTGAGTTGGGAAGTATTTGCATTAGCCGAGAGGATTAGGAGAGAAAAACATCAATAAAATTATTCTGTAATCCTGTGGTTTTTAAGGTTGTTTATGCTTATCCCAGAGAAAGTAGGAAGCAAATATTAAGACTTTGATCTCTATTAAAAGAAAATGAAAACTTATCTAGAGTAGAGAGCAACAAGAGGATGGATGCCACAGAAGAGGTGTTGGTTTTCCAGAGTAGTGGGGGAGGCCAGGGGCCTGAACATAAACTATCCCCTCTTCACAACCTTGTGTGAGGCCAGTGCTAATGAATAAGCTTTCATATATGAATAAGTTTTCACGTATAGCTCTTATAATAGAGACTGTTGATTATATCCCCAACATTAATTTCTGTTATTTATTTTTCCTGAAAACCTTGATTTTATTCCACTATTGACTCTTGTCCACAAACTGAACAATAATATTCGTTATAACAATATGGAAATTTATTTATATTTCTCATCAAGAAATTACATTTGCCAAATATTTCTCCCATCTATTTTTCTCTAAATAAGGTATGTGGTTAAGTAAGGAACTTTTCTAGTGTAATTGGTATGATAAAATGATTAGTTACCCAACAATGCTTTGTTTTCCCAAGAGGAAATACTAAAAGTTAATATCTGTGGATATAATTCATTTGATTTAATTTACAGGACTGAAGTTCAGAAAAATATATACTTTTGAAATGGAAAAATGTTATTTTCTTGAAAATTTTCTTTCCGTATCTTCCTTCTGAGTTTCTTCAATAAGTAGCCATAGTACATTGACTTAAGTGATCTTTTATATCTTTTTCCTAAAATGTCTCCCGTAACAGACAAAATGTTAAGAGCTTTAACATATAAATCTTATAGAAATCGATAATGTAAATACCAAGGCCCTAAATAGATAAAAGGATGAACAACATAGGCAGAAAATTCTCTGGCAAAGGTAAAAAGTGTTTCAAGAAGGAAATATATCAAATTCTGCTGAGAAGTCGAGTGGGATGTGGAATAAAAACAGCCATTGGCACCAGAAACGGGGACACTGTTACTCTTTTGGATGAGAGCAATTTTGGCGGAGTTATGAGGCAGAAGCCGGCCTGAGATAGACTAAGGACCAAGTGGTAGGTGAGGAAACAAAGACCAGGAAGATAGACAATGCTTCTAAAAAGCCTGTGAAGGTGAAAGAAGAGAAGCATCAACACGTGAGCGATTGCCTAATGAGCATATTTTCCAGAACATGCCCCATCGTTAAGAGATACATGACTGTATTATTACTTATATAGTCATAAACAAGCAACTCATATGTCTCAGGAGTAATCAATGTAATAATGTATGTATCAATGTAATAATATTCATATCTAAATATATTTCTCAAAAATGTTTGAACATTAAGATAAAGAAAAAAGAAACCTGGAAATGTACAGGTAAAATAAATAAATTCCATACCAAGGAATACAATTCTGACCAGATTCAGATTTCCAGTCTGCAAAGTAAAGCTGCACATTTGAATGGGAAACATTATATTCCAAAGATTTTCCCAGCCAAGTTTTCTTTTTATGTGTAGTGGTAACAGAAAGACATTCTCAAATATACAAGAGCTTAAGAAAAGAGTATCCTTATACTCTTGGGGGAAACAAACCAGTAACTTATAAAGGAATAAGAAATTAGCATCAGACATCTCATCAGCAAAATTGAATTGCAGCAGATAATTCAGCACTGCATTCAAAGTTCTGAGGGAAAATGATTTTATGCCTTGAATTCCATACTCAGGTGAACTATCCACCAAATATGAGGGCAAGGACTCATAAAATTGACATCAATACAAGAAAGAAAAAAAAAAACATGTAAGAAAGAGAGGAACTAACACAAGAAACCAGAGGTAACCAAATTTCAATTCAAGAAAGCAATAAGTCAAAATAAAAATAAGCCAAAGCATAGATTAGCTATCCATGGGGAGTTGGTACAGTAAAAAGCTAAGGTAAGGAGAATTTCCAGAAAGCCAACAAAAAAGTGGTTCAGAGAGAACCATTAAAATGACGAATTAAAAAAAATGTTCTTTGGCTTTTTCATTCAGAAATTTGCTGATTATTTTATATTTTGGTGATTATTTTATATTTGGTGTAAGCAGAGGAACAGGTTGTAGATTGCGAATTGCTGTTATGTCTTGTACCTAAACCCACCAACTTGTTCACCAATCTCTATGACCCTTTCTAGGACTTAAAAAAAAAAGTTAAAATGGGATTCACTTATTCCTAAAGAATATGTTTGCTTTCTGAAATAATTTAACTAAGTTCTCTAAGAATAACAATATCTCTAAGTTCTGATTTCTGGAAATTTCAATTTCAGATGCCTTGAAATTATGCTCCCTGAGTGTAGCAAGCATATTTATAAAATATTCTGTTCCTAATGAAAAGATGTTTGGTTTCAACTTCCTGAGAGGCTAAATTTAGCAACGTCTCTGTATTCCTAAGTAAATCAGAGGCACAGAAAGGCCAGGGGAGAGCCAGAGCACTCATTAAAACTTTGAGATTATGAATATTTCACCTTTTGATTTATGGTTCTAATATATATAGCAAATGTTGCCAAAAGCAGTGTTTATGAGCATGCATCCTGTGACATCTATTCACTACAGACAGTGTGAAACTTCCAAACAGAGAAATTGGGACTTGCAATATTTGGCCATGACAAAAGAACAACACTTTAAAACTTGAACATGTGCATACATGTGCATGCAGGTGCACACAACACATATGCACTTAAAGAATCAATGCTATTTTGTATCTCAGTTGACTCTTCCTAATAACATTAGAACTTGCCAATCAGATTGAAAAATCGTTAACTTAATGTTATATCTTTCTTTTCAGCAACAAATAGAGTGGCATGTTTTCATAATGACTTTCGTTTCTGATTTACTAAGAGACACACGTGGTTTGAGAAAAGTACAATTTTTTAAAAATTTTAACTTCACAAGATTGAATCTCATTTGGAACTCCTGTATGTCTAAGAAGGAAATGACGCCTCATGTAGGAGGTACGGAGAAGTTAAAAAGTTAAGCAGAAAACAAGCATGATATTTAGGTATCCTTCAAATTGTAAGACTTTGCTGTATTATGCAGTTCACATGAAGCGATTTATACAAAGCAACCTAATTCCATGCTTTCCGTTCTCCTCTGATGTTGGCTATTGGCTGTCTTATGAAGAGAGTTCATAAAGCAGATCCATTCATAAAGCTTCCTCTCTCTACCTTTCTGTTGTCCTTCATCAGAGCTCCCACATCGATTAAACACACATACATACGTACACACAAACACACACACACACGGAGGAATCAAAAGCAGTATAACCCAAAATGCTCCTCTATCCAGCCCCATTGGGTCAGATTTTAACTTCATTAAATTGCTGTCATATGGTGGCTGCTGACATCCATCAGGCTTGGAGAGCTTCACTCATCAAGTATTCTCTAAGATTGTTAACAAGAACAGTAACTCTCATTAGGGGTTCCCCAAAAGCAGCTAATTAAGGGACAAAGGTTGCTCAGATTGTGACAATTACACCTGTAAGCTTCCCTGTAGAAACACCCAAATCCCTAACAAACCTATGTTTGGTTGCTTAGTACAAGAAATAAAGGGCTTGTCCATTAAAAAAAAGAGAGAGAAGCAGAAACTGTCAACCATTTGAAAAGCTTTACGAAAATGATCATCCAATTAGTGGCTATGATCAAATCAGGCATGAACTCTCTCTGGATGGCTCCATAATTTTCCTTCTTGCATGGTGTAATTTCATATAGCTCAAATGAACTCGTGAGAGGTAATTCAGCTCCAAACAGTTTTCTCATCACTGCTAATTATACTAATACATTGAAATGCCTCCTACAAAATACATGAGCCCTTTAAGCCACCTCATTAATGTGATATAATTTTTGCCAGAATATATATCAAACCTATTATCACCACAGGTTTTCTTTAGCATTCTTTTTCAAAATGTCTATCAAAAGCTTAAAAAGTAGATTTCTTTGGGCTGGTCGTCTCATAATTAACTGTTTCTTTGAACTACCGTTGTCTACTGTAGGATATTTCGACAGTGCTAGCAGTCTTCACGATGCTATCCCCCAGACCCACCAGTATCTTTTTTCCTCTCCAAGTATTTGATTCCTTAAATCTTTTTCCCGTTGTAGCTGATTCTTTAAATGGCAAATGGTGCATGCAATAATGTGCAAAAATGAGTTATACAAACTGAAAGCAGGGGTGTAAAAAGAAGCATCATCTGAAACTAAAATAAAGACAGATTTTATGGTATTTATGTCAGTTAATTTAACTGCTGGTAGGGGCTTTTGTTGAAACATGAGTTAGTTCCAGTGTTTAACCTTGCAGTATTAATTTATGCTTTATGGCCTGAGTACTTTATCATTCCCTCCTTGGGAAGACAGTTATCTCATTAGCCAGAATTTAATGAAATGCAAGGATACACTTCTTAATTTCAAAGATTACTATAACACAAATCAGGTGTAAATCTCAGACTGACTGCCCCTTCCCTTGCCTGTTAAAAAAAAAGAGCGAGCACGAGAGAGGTTCATTTTGCAATCATATCACAGAAATTCATCTGGTGAAATGCATTTCATCACAGCCATTCTAAAGGCATCTCTCATCTGTAAAAGTTGGTTTAACTTTGCATCTGGAAATATTGATGGCCCTTTAGCTACTATAAAGTTTCCAGGGTTGACAATTCATTATTCATCATCACAATTAAAAAATAAAATGTTGATGAAATTACCGGTTCCCTAGACTTACTCAACATGGGCGTGAACTCTTAACCACATTTTGACTAAACTCAATCTTATAGATAGGACCAATATATTTTGTTACGACCAGTTTTACCAAATTAGCAGACATTTTCATGAAGAAGGTAAACATGCCCAGAATTTAGAATTATTAAATAAACAAGCACATACCTATCAGTTAATATATGACATATTATCTGTTTTAAAGAAGCAGAAATATTTAGGTTATAAAATTTTCTGCAATGACATTTGCTTTCTAAGAGTTCTAAGACATCCGAACATTTAAATACTCTACCAACTGGTTGCTGGTTCTGGCACAGATCCTCCACCTCTGTGTTTCTGGGCTTTTCCTCATGCTGTCTCCTTTGCTGAGATGCCTCTTCTGGCCTGTTAGGTCATCTATAGCACAATGCTGGGCCTATATCACCACCTGAATATCATATCATGATTAAATTTATTTGAGAACATTGCATGGTATTAGGTTCTTTTGGAAATGAATGAATGAATAAATGAATGTTTGGTGTATGTGTATAGTGACTTTCATTAATTTGAACATATCTTTCTGAAACAATGAGACAATGGAGAATTTATGTATTATTTGGCTGTATAAACAATATAGAGTAAGGAGAATCTGACGAATGAGTGACTCCTTCTTGTTTGCTATATTAGTTGGGGGAAGAATACTTTCCAGAAACTAACCGCAACTTAAAATCATGCATTTAGCTAACTATTTCTCTTGTGCGAGTGTGTGCGTGTGCATATTGTGTGGGTGTGTGCATGTATGTGTGTACATCAGCTCAAAACACAAGATTTGTTATCATAGATGTAGGTTTTATTTCGAGGAAATGGCCAATAAAGTCTTGAATAGAGATGCATGACATTTGGCTAACCAGCTATAGAAATTCTTTTTCTATTGTTTTTATATACTTCCTTGTGGTAGAAATTTGAAAATAATAAAACATGATGTAGGGTGTTGTTAATGACACTTCCTTGATCCAGAACCAGATTCCTTGGAGAGGGAGCGTGCTACCTTGGCCAGAGTGTGGGATTTTGATTTAGGAAGATGTGTGTTCAAATTATGTCTACATGATGTTAGAGAAATTACTTAAATTTTCCTCATTTGTCAAACGAGATTAATAAAACCTAAAAACATCTTTTAAAAGAGGAAATTTTATTTTTTAGAACAGTTTTAGTTTTACAGAGAAATTACAAAGAGTGGACAGAGAGTTCTTATATATCCAGAAACCGATATCCCCTATTATTAGCAACTTACGTTAGTGTGTTTCATTTGCTACAATTAATGAACCAATACTGATATGTTATTATTAGCTAGAATCCATACTTTATTCAGATTTCCTTAGTTTTAATCAATGTCCTGCTTCTGTCCCAGGATCCCATCCAGGACACCACCACCACGTTACATCTGTCATCATGTCTCCTTAGGCTCCTTTTGACTGTGACGGTTTCCCAGACTTTCCTTGTTTTTGATGACCTTGGCAAGTTTGAGATGTACTGCTCAGCTGGTTTGTAGGATGCCCCTCTATTGAAATTTGTCTGATGTTTTTCTCATAATTCTGGTTTTTCAGAAGGAAGACAACAGAGGTAAAGTGTCATTCTCATCATTTCATATCAAGGGTATATACTACCCACATGGCATCACTGTTGATGTTGACCTTGATCACCTGGCTAAGAAACTCACAACATTTTAAATAGGATTAAGCCAAGCAATATATGTGAAAGCATACCCGCACAGTGCCTGGAGGGTAGGAGGGGCTCAGTTAGTCTTTATTTCCTCTTTCCTCTTCCATCTCAACACTTGTATTAAGCTGCTATGATTTTTTGTTCAATTAATATATTTTGACTTTGTTGCAACGAAGCATATTACAATGAAGTTTTCAGAATGAATTAGGTCTCCATTTAAAGTAGAGCGCTTACTTCAAATGAGGTACTAAATAGACCTCAGAAGAGAGTCTTACCACAAAGGCAGTCCAAGGGCACTGATCTGGAGCATTACAACAATGCCCCAATATAATGTGATCAACCATCTCCTTTGAAAGTAGATGTCCTGGGGCCAGCCTGGTGACGCAGCGCTTAGGTGTTCATGTTCCACTTCGGCAGCCCGGGGTTCGCCATTTCGGACGGATCCTGGGTGCCGACGTGGCACTGCGTGGCAAGCCATGCTGTGGTAGGAGTCCCACATATACAGTAGAGGAAGATGGGCATGGATGTTAGCTCAGGGCCAGTCTTCCTCAGCGAAAAGAGGAGGATTGGTGGCAGATGTTAGGTCAGGGCTAATCTTCCTCAAAAAATAAAAACGAAAAAAAAAAAGAAAGTGGATGTCACTCATGACAACATTATGAACAGATGCCTCCTTCTTTGTTTCCACCCACCAGCGTCTCAAATATGTAACCTACTGGACAAAAACACCAGGCAAAGAATTTAAATTTCTGGGTTCTCTTCTTAATTCTTTCAATGCATTTCTGCTTGCTGATAGAAAAAGTAACGTCTTTTTCGTGACTTAGCCTTACCATTTGTTTATAAACATATATTTGAGTAGCTACCATAAGCTGATTTTCACCTTTGTTGAGCCTGTTCTCTGACCACATAGACTGGGCTTACATACTTTGCCCTTTCCTTTCATAATCATCATCATGCACATTAATACTTACGTGATGTCATTTGTTCAGCTGGATCGTGAGTTGCTTGGAAGGAGGGACCAACATTGTTTATGATGTATTCCCAGTACCTAGCACGTGGCTGGCACACAGTAGTGCCACAATACTCTTTGAATAGATAAAGGAATTAAATTTAATTAATTAATTAATGATCGGAAATACTTTCATATTTATTTTTCATTTTATTTCTCAGAGCTGTAAGATCAGTAAGGAGGCTCATGGAAGTTGAATGATTTGCCCCAAGTTACACCAGTACGGCTTGGTGCTAGCACTTGATACGGCCTCTTTTGATTTTGTGCCAGTGTCTTTTTCACTAGAAAAAGATGTTTCTAATCAAGGCACTGTGCTAGGTATGTGGGGCATGTAAAGATATATAAGGACATCTACTTGCCAGGAGTCAGAGGATGAATGAGTGTATTTTGGATGCAGTAGGAAAAAAAGGTATTATGGAAGTATAAACTATTGTTAATACTGAGGGCTGGAAAGACATTATTGATTTTATAAGAACTAAATATATTTAAAGAAAAAAAGAGCCCTCAAGCAGCCTGTCTCAGAGGGTGTTAAGCTTAATGCATGAAAAGTGCTTGGAGATTTAGTTAGAACCCAGGCCTAGCTTATGAACCAGGAGCTGACTGCCTTTCCATGTGCCTCCTTGGGTGAGCTCCTCCGATGTCTCTCAGCCCCAGTGCAGCTGGCTTTGAAAAAATTCCAGGAATTTAGTAATAAGGTAATAGGAAGGTGGAGAATTCATTGTGATTTATTTCACTTGGAGGATGCTAATCATGTTTAAATTTTTAAGTGAGTGTTTGGAATGACACATGCTGATGCTCATAGTCACTTACCTGAATAATAGTGATACAACCTTGATTCCACAGAGCTTCCCTTTTAAATTCTGACAGCTCTCATGCCTTCTTCTCTCAAAGGCATTACTCCACCGATTCCCGATAAAATTGGGCTAGTAGTTCCTTTTACCCCTTTTCTCAAGTTGGGCCTTTCCTGAGCGCAGGCGACAGGCAGGGGCTGGCTCTTTAAACTGTATTACATGTGAAATTACCAGATCAGCCTGGTTTGCAGACCGGACATTGTTCTCCCTTCAGTATCTCCCAGTTCGTTTTAGTTCTGCTGCTGCCTTTTGATCTGGCCAGTTACATAACGTGGCTATCTGTCTGTTAACTGTAGGGAGCACTTTCACTATCGACGTCTGAGGGGGTCACAGTTTGGAACTCATCGTATTAACTGGTTAAAGTCTCAGTACGTTGTATTTGAGGGTCTTCTTTAAAATTTGTAGTATGCTGTTTGCTATTCTGTTTATTAAATTTGGAAGTTTCAGAATGCATTTAAGGACCTAAATGAGAATGGAAAATAAGAGACAGTGTTTTTCATTCCACCCAAATGCATGATTAGATAGGCTTCGGTTATCAATAGGTCCTTTATTTGTTGGAAGGTTTAAAAAGGATGACAAAAAGGTTGTTAGGAAATATTTTGCAAACAGACATAAAAATATATTTGATTTTTTAAAATTAAAAAACGTCTTTTGGCACCTAGGAAGGTAGTACTTTGGTCTCAACTATGGTGAGTTATTCGGAAAAACCATTTCGTATGAAATTCGAGCTGCCGTTTATCACAGAAACAATACTTATGATCCGGTTACCTTTCTGGAACTCTGTGCTGCCTTGTTATCTATATGCATTGCACTTCAGGAAGGGGATGAACATTTATTATCCAGATAAAAATCCCAACAGATAAATAATTTAAGCGTTCGCCTCAAGAAACAATTTTAATTCAATCAATGGGTTATGTGAGTTTGCCAAGTGATTAGAAAACCCCTTGATTTTTTTTTTTAATATGCTTTGGAAAGTGTTTCAATAGATGATGAATTTGCTCTTCTTTTCTGACTTCAATTTCTCTTAGGTATTTCCAATTATAAATATTTTATTCAACTGATATTCTATGATTTTATATGGGTCATTCTTGAGGTGGAGATTGCAAAGTTCAAACAGAGAATAGATGTTGGAGTAAGATGGTACCTTTAATTGGGAGCAGAAAGACTGCCCATAAAGGTCCAAGCTTGGCACTAATTCTGCATCACACAATTTGACCATTAGCTCTAAAACATCTCCTCCTATATAAACAAGATGGAATTTATTTCATATCATCTCACCCCTAGTTGCATTAAGTTTCAAATGTTGATTTATTTTGTTGGGCTACTGACAAGTGTAGACTGAGCTGACCATAAAACTATATTTAGATCTAATTCTTCCAGGGGTCAAAGGGTGACAATTTATCCACTTAGTCTTGTAGGAATTAATTTTTCGATTTGACTATTCCTAGCACCATTAATGAAGAAAAGCTGCAAGAGAAAACAGACCATTTTCAGGAATGTGATTCAGAACATTAACACCTTAATTTACATAAAATTAGTTACATACTGCTACAGTAATTTAATTTGTTTGACCAATACTTTGCAACTGTGAAAAATAGATTCAGAAAGGCCAGACAAGGAGTTCTACATCTTTTCTCCAAATGAGTAGTCTCAGAATGATATGCAACAGAAAGAATTAATTACAAGACAATTCAGAACACTATAGTGGCAGCTCTGAAATGCGTGGATCAGAAACACATTCTTGTTCTTTTTTCTCTTCTTCAAAAATCTTCTTAAAATGCCTGCTTCGTGCCTGAAAATAACTTCTATATTTTATCCAGGTTTCCTTACAGTTGCATAAGCAAAAATAATAAAACTCAAATTGTATGATATGCGTTGTTGTCTGATAAAAACTTCAATGAATTTTGTTTTACCAACAGTAATGTTACTTAGTGTAAGCACAGACAGAAGTAAGGGCCCAAACGAATACACTCATCTCATACGTGTTAACCTGTTAACATCCAAAACTTAAACCACCCTTACTTCTCCTGGAAGCCAAGTGTAATTAATTTGAACTTTAAATAATTAGATGATTGCCCTTAAAAATGAGTCATGTGTGAACCTAACAAAGCCTTCCGTTTTTTCTGTCCTTGTGTTTTTCCCACTTTTGAAAATTTCTTGCATGTCAAATATATTTTCTGTTTTAAAATGTCTACTTATGCTTCAAAACTTCTTTACTATCGTTATCGCCAATAGGTGTACCCAACGTTTCCTGCCTCCTAGCATACCTTACCTAGGTCCTGCTCACAATTCTGCAGGATTTTTTAAAATCATTGTTAAATATCTACTTACAGCCAGGTTTAACTGATGAGGGTAACCATTTTTTCATATTATCCCCCCACCAGCTTATGGGTTTGAAGATAAATGATTTGGTTTCAGCTCTGCTTTATATTTTCTATGTTATTAGGAAAATCATTTCTTCCTTTTATCTCTCAAATGCCTGGTCTGTGTAGTAATTTTATTGATACAGTTAAAAGGATTCCAGGCTGATGTAGAAGGTAATTGCTATCCAAAGTTTTGTACTAACAAAAGCACGTTTTAAACAAATATTTCCTGAATTGATTAATTACACTGATTTTTTTAAACATGTAGGACAATTCTTAGATTATTATTGATACTTTTCCTGTCAGACAGCTTATAAACCATTTTCAACGCAGGAAAGAAACTTGAGTCTTATCATTCACCTGTCTCTGTGAGAGAATGGTTAGGATTAACTGAAAAAACTGTAAAACTTTATAAATACTTTTTCTTTTCTAATACCTCTTTTTCTAAACTCTACTAGATCTATAGTGTAAATCAAATGTCTGTAAATAATCCTCTAGTCTCATTGGCATTCGGATATCTCTTCCTGCTGACTTTCCAAATTGGAGCACAACATGGCGGCAGAGTGTTCAGAAATTCAGGGAGTTTAGATTTGATCTTGGTTTTGCTATTAGCTAGCTCAGTGACCTTGGGTGAGTTCACTAATAATTTCTGAGCCTTGGTTTCCTCATGGGTAAAATGAGGGTTTTAGATTTGATGGTCTGTAGGATCTCTTCTGGTTCACTAAATTTAGCATATGATACACTACTTTTATTTGTCTGTTTGTTTGGTACATTTAGTTTTTCCTAAAGGATGACACAGCTGACTATAGACATCCTTAGGGATGTGATTGAGGCGGAAGGGCAGTATCATTTTAAAAAGTGCATTCTGGAAAGGGAAGCAGAACTGCAAATGGACACAGAGACAAACTGCCAGTGGCCTTTCCCAATTTTTTCCATTAACTCTTAACTTTGGTCTTCTTTCCAATGGAATCCCAAGATAAGAAGAGGAGTACAAAAAACAGATTGTTCAGTACCAAAATCCACTTTCTCTAGACTATGTTTTCTATGTTTTGCTAATGTAAACTTGCCCCACGGTTAAAGGAGTAAGGCAAAGCATTTGCTGTCTTTTGAATTCGGTGGCCTTATATCATCATGCCCTCTTCTAAAATAATAATAATAATAATAATAGCCACTATAAACATAAAGCTTTGAATAACTAAAGTACAGAATATTGTCTGCTCCTGTCAGTGTATTTATATCATCATTTTGTTTTTACTATTTAAAAAGCTCCTTTCCAGAAACAGTAATACCCCACAATTAAGTTTGCTGCAAAATAAACCAAGTTTCAAAAGAATCAAAATCAATGAAGGTAATTTAAAAAGTAGAAGACAGTTTCCACAAATCAGCTCTCTAGCCTGGTCTGCAATATTCCACAAGCCCTGGAAAGATTCCTAATCTAGTCTTTTGTCAGAGTGTAGGTCAAATGATTTGCTGAATCTAACTTCTTATTGATCAGATGCTGTCTTAGGGAGCATGCGCTGAACAGTCCTGATAAAATGATAGACTATCCTTGAATCATACCCTAAGCTGTACCCCATCCCCCCGACACTGAAACCTTGTCAAACCTATAATGGAGTAGATAAATGAATAAAAGAGCAAACTTCCATCATAGCACGAGATAGTAACATGAAGAAACTGAACTGTTAAATCAAATCCGTGAAATTCATTTTCTTTGTACAACATTAAAATATATTCCATAAAATGGCAGAGCAATCCAATAAAAGAACAGGCTCTGAAAAGAGTAATTTGTGTGCAACAAGGTTATACATTTAATAGAGTTCTCCTGTAGTTTTGATCGCATTTAGAATTCTATTGCTTTTTGTTAAATTTTCTCAGATTTTTTCAAACTTTTCATCATTTCTTTAAAATATATGAGCCTTTTAATGTATAGATAATTTATTCAGCACCTACATTTAAATGCTCCGTGGGCGTAATTTTTCTGTTAAGTTTTCTTCTACAGCTACTTTCACTTTGTCTCAGATGGATTACTCATTGTCAACAAATTATAGCAGGGCTGATTTATTAGAGTATCAATCTTTAGGTTCATTTCAATATTTTAACTATTTGCATGCTAATTTTGCAAGAGGTGAAGCTTCTGTGACTCTGTTTCAGGAAGGTTGTTGGAATATGTTTAATATTATTAATTGTATCTGCAATAATTTATAATATGACCTTATGAATATGAACATGAGGCTGTTTATGCTCCTGTATTGTTATTTTTGCAGAAAATAGTCCAGCAAATTAAGGGTAATTAAGTATGAATGAAGATAGTTTTGTTATTTTTCAAAATGAAACAGACTTTCAAATTGCTCTAAAAGCACAAGCAACTTTATTTTTTCAATCTTTGACTAATATTACCAATTATGAAGATTTATTTCACTGAGAATAATATTTTGTTTACAAAAATCCATAATTATGCTTAATATTGTGTTATAAAATATAATTTTATCTTAACATAAACTGCGTGAAAGTTATTTTTCCTTAAGCCTGTAGTAAATTATTTGATAAAAAATACTTATCTATGTAAGGGTATAGCACTTATTACAGAAAGAAGTGAGATCTTTTGTAAGCGTTCTAATTTGGCTGAAAACTACAAAGAGAAAAAGGAATATTTTCCTCTTGTACATTTTCTGCATTCTTTTTCCTCTTTTAAGAGAGAATATTGGGTTGTTTCCAATTAAATTGAAATGTGACATCGAAGTTATCAATCAAATGTAATTATTTTGTGTAAAACAATATCACACGCAAAGAATTAACATATGCAACAGGGGAAAAGTGTCAGAACATATCTGTTATTCTTAGGGCAGCTCATCTCTTATTGAAGGCAGGAGATTCTGGAAACTTTGCTCTGGGCTTCGTGGCATCACTCACTTTGGCCCCTTCTCAGGCTCACTTACCTCGATGGCTGCTTTCAGGAGCTTTCTACACAAGATGCAGAAATGGGATCAGAATGAAACTGTCTGTAAGGTCGACAGTGCCTTTCTTCACGGTACTACCAGGAATCCTTACTTTCATTTCATTTTAGGCAACGCAAACTGGTATCCTACGTGTACAGCTTCGGCAGATGGTGATGCAGAAGGTTAAGCGTGATTTTGGAGTTTCCTACACACCATCTCCTCATTCTTCTCAACCTCACACACCCCACGTGTACAGAACTCTGGCTGCCCGAGGCCTCCACCATGACATCCAGTGGACATCTTGGTTTTCCCTGGCACCCTAATGGCATAAATCCACCCTGTCTTTCATTCTTTCCAGGCCTCTCCTTTGCAGAATTTAACCATGTAAGTAGAAAGTAAAAACCTGTGCAGGACTTAACTGTGAATAAAGCCTATAGGTTCATGCATCCAGGGGTAATAATGCCACATGTCAAACTAAATATCGAGTTAAAGCAGAGATGGCAAATACATGGTGCCCTCCAGCCCTACCCATCTAAACATGAGAACTGAGCTTACCATTCCTTCTGTTGAGTTTGCATGAGGCCTCAGATGCCTTTTGGAAGCAACATTCCAAGAAGCTACTTCTAAATGACTTGACTCACAAATTGAAACCAGTTTTTCTGAGTTAATGTTATTGCATCCATGTGTTATATTTACACTTTAGCAAGGGGCTTCTGATGGCAATGATTAGACCCAAAAGACTGGATAGGAATGCTAAGCACCAAGACAAAGTGATGTTCCCTGAAGAGACTTTATGGAGAACTTCTTTGTCAAGCTATGCTAATCACAGGAAATCCTAAAACACAATTCTTCCATGTAATATTTTACAAGTAAATGACATGAATAATTTGAGCACTCCTTCTACTATGCTCTTATGCAATATGCATTCCTCTGCGATACCGTTTTTTACATTCTATTATAGTTACCTGTTCTCATCTCCTTTTTCCTCATTGGATTCCAGGCACCTTAGAAATAGACGCCATGGATTATCACTTTGTAATACACATCTTTGTATCCCCAGCACAGGACTTGGCATATTATAGTTGATCACATAGAGTTGAACTTAGTTAATGTAGCCCTATGGAATATAGTGGCTGGAAGGGATCTCACATCCCATCCAACCTCACTTCCTCACTTTACTGCTGACAGGAACTGAAAGGCCTCACGGAACTGGCTTGTCTTCCACCTGCCAACATTGTCAACAAGGCCTTCACGATTTGGTTCCATCTAGCTCTGCAGTGTCACTTGCCTCCCATCCCACTCCCAGCCCACTGGCCTGACTAATACATGCTTAGCTATTTCCCAGTCCTGAGTCTTTGGGGTCTTTGTATGTGTCCCCTGAGAAGGCTCTTCCCGACACTCTTTACTGGTGCCAATCCTACTTGTCCCTTAGGATTCAGCTTAACATTTCCTTCCAGCTAGTGGCCTTTCCCTGAAGCCTCAGTCTAATTTGATTTCTCCAATCACTCCCTCAAGTTAATCTTTCTTTAAGACACCCTATTCTTAAGTTTCACCATTCTCAATTTTCAACTATATGTGCAATATCTACTGCTCTGACTAGATTGTACGCTACATAAAATCAGGGATATTTCTCTCCCACCATTGTATCGCTAGCACTTATTTCAATGCCTGATGTTTAATAAGCACTCATTAAATTTTGTCAAAAAGTTAAAATAGCTAGTTAATGTCAGAACTATGGCTTGGAACTAAGACAGCTATTCTTACTCACATTCTTACCCCACAATGGCAGCCTTTCATGAAAATCTGTGAATGCAAGCTGCACTAAAGAGTTCCCTCCTGAAGAAATGGTGGCTCTAAATTTCACCACCCAATAGTATATAATTTGTTCAGATTTTTAATTGTTGATTTAAAGATCAAAATAGTCCCTTTTGATAACTCCCTGGAAGTTTGTTTTATAAAAACTTATATCAGGAATTAAATATGGGCGAGTACTGATCTTAAGTTTCCCTTATCCAAACAGTGTGAAAATGCTCCATGACTACAGTAGTAGTGAGCCTGAATTGTACACAGCATGGCAGGATGTTGTAGGGGAGTAAGAACGAAATTTTTTAAGTTAATAGATGTAGAAGTTAAATCTCATCTTTATTACTTCCCTGCCTGATGATGCTGGATAAGTTTCCTATATACTTCTGAGGTTCAACTTTACTATCTGTAAAACAGAGGCTAACAATAGTACTTACCCTTATTTAGCTCCTGCCTGTTCTACTCGTTTCTCTATCCTGCAACCTGGAACCAGATTTGTCTCAATAAATATGTGTTAGTGAATAAGTAACTTATCATAATGCAGGCGAAATAGGAAATGGTCAATACATTCTGGCTGCTATTTCTATTAGTATTTTTATGTTATTATGTAGAGAGAATCTATCTCCACCTCTATCATCTATATATCACACTCATTACATCGTCTGAAACAAAGCAGGTCCCCACTAAATGGTTGTATGATGCACCAGAATGCTTTTGCTAATTTAAATGCCCATAAAAATTCAACACATTTTCTTTAATAAACACAACTCCATTGTGAAAACAACTGGATCGTCCTACTATGCAGGTGGCTCTGACCAAGTGTATTTGGAGAGACTGTCAGTAATTATTCTCTTTAATTTTCTTAATTCTACTCTAATTCAGCATTAACAGTTAACTTTACATTTAGAAATTATACTATTGCTACAAAGAGAAATTAAATATGTTAAAAACAGGATATAGTCAATAAATTCCTTTCATAGTATTTTTCAAAATATGGAGAAATACACTCACACACACTTTCATAAAAAGAAACGTATGACTGTGTGGTTGGTCATATACATAAAAAGGAAAGTTGGGAATTTTGAAACATTATACACATAACTGAGCAAAGGAGACCACTTTGTAAATTGCAGGGTGTTTTCCAAGAGATCTCCCCATTTCTTTCACCCTATTTTTATCACTATAGATGCATCTTGTTTGTAAAACTGTTATTTTATTAATTCAAGACTTAGTACAGCATCTTGGTAGAGGATTTGCTATGATTTCATCAGGGTATTGCATACCAATTCCCTAGCATAATTATTGAAATATTCCAAAGATATCTAAAAATTATGAAAATTTGAAGCTATTTAAATATTAAACATTATATATTTTGGTTGTCATTATCAAAAGGTCATAATTGTATTCTATGTGATAGAGGCTGTATGATGGTCATTCTTGCTAGGTAAATGTAATGAATCTGAAAAAAGTCTGAATGCGGCGTAAACAACAATTTCATAGAGGATAGGTGGTATTACTACGCTGTTAAGAGCACAGGCGTTGATGTCAAAACTCGGCCTTCTCATCTGTAAAATGGAAATAATTATTAGTAGCTGTTTGACAGAATCAATGTGAGGAATCAATGAAATAATGCCCGTAAAGCATTTAGCATATTGCTTGCCTTATTTTAACACTAAGTAAATGTTAACATCACAATCCCGAATGGGGAAATGAGGGGATGTGAAGTACGTTTTTGGTGTGAAGTATAATGAATGCCGTAAAACGGAAGAGCAGAGAAATGAGGAGGGGCCAGCACTTCTTTCTAAATTCGTCTGTAAATATTGGTGTAAGAGAAGATTCCGAGATAATGGAGTGGGTTTGGCCAACTAGAAAGACAGTGGGTCAGGAGACTCGAAACGTGGCAGAAGGTTAGAATAGGGGTTAGGAGGGAAGACTGCACATTATAAAAATGTGCCACAGGATTTGATGCTTGTGAAGTGAAAATACTCCCTTGTTATAAGTTATCGGCGGCTGCTGTTGATTTGAAATTTAGTGACAAGCCAAGATGATGCTACAGTCAGATGTTGATCTACGGAGGCAATGGGTCCAACTTCTGGAGAATGTTTTTTTTTTTTTTTCTATCTGGCAGTAATTTAAGCAGTGTGAAAACCTGTGCAAATGCTCTTTTGGGTCATTATACTTCTGCGCATCATCGATAATATATTTGGAGCTGGTAACACATTAGCCCTGTTATATTTATTTGTTTTTCACAAATCATTTTTGAAAACGTCTACACTTTATCAAAGCTTCTCCTTAAATCTAACATATTTATCATATGGAATTTTATTTATTAAATTGTATTTGCTGTCAAGAGAGACAGACATGACTACAATGTTTAAAAAGATGTCTATTGATGTGAGAAAAAAATGCAAGTCTGGAGGTGGAAGCTCAGTGAGTTGGAGAAATGTAAACGTCCCCCACATTTAATCTTCACATGACAAAATGCATTATGGTCAAAATAGGATCGTCTCTAGATCACAGCTTTCTAACGTTCTAATATATGCATAATACAAGCCCATGCTTTTAGTTAGTCTTCTTTTTTTTTAAATTCCTTGTGCAACCATTTTGTCATAAATGCTACCAGGTCATCATAAGCCTCTTCTTTCTTACAACACTTTTATACGTAGTTATTTCAGATACATTAAAGCCAATTATAATTACCTTGGCTATATAAAACAACACCTCCTTATTTATGCAAGGAGGATGTGATATACGGGGTGCAACATATACTGGTGTCAAAAGCAAGTTATTTTCATCAGACAATTATAGTTGTCTTTGACATCAGGCCTACATTTCCCACCAATTAGTACAAACTGCAGGGTGCAATTCTAGAATTCTGCAGCGCTAGCAGCTAGTGATACTAAGTGGAATTTAGGGCACTTAATACTGTAAAGCCCAATAAATATTCTGCTTTAACTTCAATTGGTTCGAATCAATAGTCTGTGCTGTCTGTACATCATTTTTCGTCAGCAAGAAAGTACATATGGATTTTATTTTTTGTTGGGATATTAATTCTTCTAGTCAATAAAGTGCTTAATTTTCGTTTTAACTCTATGTCTCTCCTGCATGCTACTGAACTGTTTATCGGGCCAAACTTGCGACCACCAGTGGGTATCATGGTGGAGGTCAATGGAGGACTTCTGTAGAAAAGATGTGTTCAGGAGTGAAAATAAAACGAACTTTTCTTTTGCATTCTGATTAATCATACAATTGTTTGATGTTCTTTAAAATTATTCAGTTGTTGAAATAAAATAGTGTAAATAAACTAAAAGGGTATTGCTTGAATTTTTAAGGACTTTATTTCTCATTTGAGAAATATATAAACGAAAATGTATGTGACTCTATGATGCCAGGACTAAGGAACAAAAAGTGGATGTATAGAAGGCTAACCAGCTAATTTCCCTACTTGGCACCCAGAAGCTGGGATGGACCACTTTTATTTATGAAATTGACTAAATTGATCAGCACTTTGATGATCCTTAAAATAATGTTTGAGCCCCATCAGTTTCCAGCCCAATACCAGACTTTGTAACAGGAACAGGATACGACCAGGCCTCTGCCGTCAAGTGACTTCCTCTCAAATGTAGTTGTCTTGGTTTACATCACTTATAAGACTTAAGTATTTTCCTTGTTTCAGGATTTCAAGTATCATAGAGTCAGCTATATTATTTTAGACTTCATGTCTAGAGTTTAGGTTTTGCCATTTCAGCTAAGTCTCCTGAGACTTTCATAAAGAAGTATACAAAAGGAACAAATGAAGCCATTTGTTCCGTTTCAACTGGGTCTTAATTCTCCTCTTGAAACACGAAGTGTATGGGACTATCCAAAAATAAAAATCAATGTGATTTTTAAAAAACTCAATAGGAGGTAATAGTGTTATGTGGCATTTTAATATATGAACAGTGTGTTCCGTTTCAGTCATGAAAGATTATCGATGGGGCACCGAGCCTACATGGAGCGTGAGGGAGAAAGTTTCTGCAGGGCTGCTCATCCTGTGAGAGTCCAGTGCAGACTCTGGTAGTTTATCTCCCCTTCTTCTCAAAGGCTCAGAGACCACTCTCATACTTCTTGAACTCCTTCTGCCCCTTTTCCTCAAAGAAGTTTACATGTATTCTGGAAAGAATGTCATAGGAATAGAACATTGGGCATGCACTAAAAATGAGAGATGGAAACTCACCTACTGCAAGTTTGACAACACAGGGCTGAATGAGAAATGGATCCTGACCTCAAGAATTTGTGGTTTAGGGCATCTGAGACGAGCACATAGATAATTATAATACAATATAATGTGTGATTAGTGCCACAAGAAAGGCACAGAGGAAACACTGCAAGAGTGTTCAGAAGAGGAGAACATACAACACCGGAATGGAGAGTTGTATAATTAGCCATTCTACATTCTCCAAGTGGTTTTTGATCTAGTCCCTTGCTGTTTCAGTTTTTCTCTGCTGCAAAACTAGGGAAAGAGAGCTGTTTTAAATGTGAAATTCTGTATGTGAATAACCATGAGTTTCTCTGCATTGAAGAGTTGCTTTAACATGTATTTCTATTAAATGGACCACTTTCAGTGGCTGCAAAACATACCTGTCCAGGGGAATTGTAGCTCCAACTGCTCTATAACCATTCTTTTTAGTCCACTTTGGGTGAAGCTGACCCAGACAAGAGGACATCATCCCTCAGATTTGTCGCACAATGCTTAATAGAAACTGCTAATAGACTAGCCTCAGACATAAAGGTCCTAAAGGCATCTTAGTTAAGCAAGCCAGAGGAAATGTCTCTCTTCTTCCTGGAGGTTGGGGCGGAGGCAGCCAGGTCTATATAGTCAGCTATTTTTCTCTCCCTAGAGTAAGAGGAAGCAAATGCAGTCACGTGATTCAGACTTGATTTGTTATAATTACTTCCGGCATCACTCATTTCCCCAAACCTACCTGACTACCTAACCAACAATGCTTAAAAATTAAGGGCATCGTAAAATACAGCTTATGAGTCTGAATATTACAACCACACTTCGCCATGACTCACACTTTCCCAGGACCTCTCCTGGTGACAGTCGCCCTGAACCCAGTCCCTCTGAGCTGGGAATGCAGTTGCCTTCCTGAAGCAAACTATGGCTGCAACTTTCCTACCATTTTAGCTCTTCTTCAAATTTTCAATCTTCCAGAACACTCTTATGGAATTTCATCAGTGCAACAGCTTCCTTTCAAGTGGCACTGAGTGTATCTTTCCAATGGTGCATGGAGGACATAAGCTCATAACACCCATTAGCATTAATGGGAGTTATCCGTGTAAATTCCCTCACATCGATTAGAGAATAGGCCCCTTTTGATTTTAGAAATCTTTCCTGTGAGGATTTCCCCTGTGTCTAGTATGGGCATATAAATGGCCATTTTATTGTATTAAATATGTATCATATCCATCATTTTTAATGCTGCGCTGTGATGAAGGCTTCTCAGTTCTGGGCTCAGTTCAGAAAATATTTAAACTTGGCAAGCTAAACAAGCCTCAGCTAAGAAAGCCTAAGGGCCTCATTCAGAGGAACATTATCTACCATTTATGCTTGATTTAAAAAAAAAACACAACTGAAATTACTCAGGAAAAAAGTGTGGACAACATTGTTTTTAACTAAATTACAGGCTTTTAATATTCATTAGGAGTAACTTTTCCGTTATTCAACCAAGAAAATCTGTACACAAACTGAGAGAGAGAAAGACATTGCTGCCTGAAATTCACAAACAACTGTTGGTGTTTGTCAACAACAAAATAATAACTGTAAGCTGTCGCCTTAGATTCTGACCTAAGGTGGCTGTGTTGACTGACCTCTACACAATTGTCTCCTTCCCTGATCATGATATTCATGTGGAGATGAAGAGGGTAGAAGATAAATGAAATCCGTATTTTTTCCCATTGGTGTTACATGGTTGTATCTTTGCTACCAGAGAATGGCTATTTGTAAGATTCCTAAAGCAGAGGCAGTATAACATTGTCCAGGTTGCAGACTGCAGGCATTAATTGACCAGTAGACGTATTTTATTCAGTCCTTAGATGACCATGATGTCTTCGGTTAACCGTACTCCCCATCATTCCCTATAGTATTATGCATCCCTCTTTTCTTACATTTCTCTATTTTTGCATAGTAAGCATCTTTGGAGCCTGACCACGTGGGTTTGATCCTAACACTGTCCATATAAGATGTTTGACCTTATGCAAGCTACTTAGACTCTCTGAACTTCAATTTTATTCTCTATAAAATGGGCAAATAAAACATTTTTTGAAAGATTGTGGTCAGGCTAAAATGAGACAACGTTCATGAAACCCTAGCTCACGTCTCCGGCATACAGTGGGTGTTCAATATAAGGTAGGCATTATTATGAAGCAACTATGAGATTGTTACAAAAAGGATGTGGAAACACACTCGAGAAGCTGTGCAGTCCCTGGGTCAGTCAAGGCTGTGAGTGGGATTTCTCACCCTACTGCCTATGCATAGAGGATGTCAGAGAGTTTTACCCCCACACAAAATATCACAGGTGTTCAGGGAAGAAGCCCATTTCTCAGCTTTATTTTCAAGTGCATCTTTACATTTTTCACATACGGAAAGGAATGGAAGTACCATGACATTAGCATGTATTTCTATTAATTCTTAGGACATTAGTATGCCTTATAATGCTGCTGCGTCCTTGAGGATTTGCCAATAGGGAAAATACAACCCTGGTTCTGCAAGAAGGCAGAAGAGCTCTGGAATGCAGACATGCACGTCCAGCTGCAGCTTCCTCTGTTGGGGAGACCCTCAGTCTGGCCCCCAGGCTCCTGCTGCCTGCATTTACCAAATAACACTTCATAGCATAAATAATCGTTTGGCTAAACATTAGAGTATTCATTCAAGAGGTTTACATATGATTACATGTATTGTAAGTTAGTGTTTCTTAAATAGGTCTCAGCTCATTGATCTTTTCTTTTTTTTTCCTTATATTTTCTTCACTCTCAGAGTTTCCTTGGGTGTTTAAGAGAAATTCGCCTTCCTGATTCTTCTTCCAGACCCCTTCCAATATTGTATGACCTCTTGCTGAATTAATTGACTCCCTTTTTAATCAACTCGTCAAGAAAGTATCTTCTCCATTCTTTCTTTTTCTTTTCTTTCCTCTTTTTTTTTTTTTTTTGGAGGAGACTCTATTCAATTCACACTTAAACATATTTCACAGCTCTAGCATCATCACGTACTTTAAAAATCTCCCTCGCCCTTTACAGACCTTTATTCCCTTCAAGGCTTTTACAATGAGAGGAAACTTCCCACCATGTCCAGCAAGTCATACCAGACAGCATTACGTAGTGGAAATTGGTGACATTTACAAAAGAGGAATATTAAGAGGACACTCGTGGGCTTATTTGTTAAGATTAATGGGCTAGGATTATTAAAGATCCGGTTCTTCATATGTATACATGTGGGTATGTAAAGATGGGGGGTGTGGGTGGAGGGAGAGAGGCAGGATCCAAGAAGACAAAGGCCTAAGGCAATTTACGTTAGGGTTTACAATGGTTTTGCTGCAAGCATGCAGAACTAACTGGGTTTAGATTAAGGCAGTCTAATTAGTGTCATGTCAAACTGGCAGTGATCATAAGACAAGAGAGAGGTCACTCTTGTCATCTTCTTGGTCTTTTGCCCTT